>NW_025746893.1:47500-81935 GCF_021184085.1 Oncorhynchus gorbuscha
AAATGGCTGTTCAAAATGTATTACATTTTAGAATAAGGCTGTAACGCAACAACATGTGGAAAAAGTCAAGGGGTCTGAATACTTTCAGAATGCTCTGTATGTAGAACCCTTCTTGCCTTCCACAGAATCCTTCTTGCCTTCCAAAGAATCATTCTTGCCTTCCAAAGAATCTTTCTTGCCTTCCAAAGAATATTTCTTGCCTTCCAAAGAATCTTTCTTGCCTTCCAAAGAATCTTTCTTGCCTTCCAAAGAATCATTCTTGCCTTCCAAAGAATCATTCTTACATTACATTTACATTTAAGTCATTTAGCAGACGCTCTTATCCAGAGCGACTTACAAATTGGTGCATTCACCTTATGACATCCAGTGGAACAGTCACTTTACAATAGTGCATCTACATCTTAAAGGGGGGGGGGGGTGAGAGGGATTACTTATCCTATCCTAGGTATTCCTTAAAGAGGTGGGGTTTCAGGTGTCTCCGGAAGGTGGTGATTGACTCTGCTGTCCTGGCGTCGTGAGGGGGTTTGTTCTACCATTGGGGGGCCAGAGCAGCGAACAGTTTTGACTGGGCTGAGCGGGAGCTGTACTTCCTCAGTGGTAGGGAGGCGAGCAGGCCAGAGGTGGATGAACGCAGTGCCCTTGTTTGGGTGTAGGGCCTGATCAGAGCCTGGAGGTACTGAGGTGCCGTTCCCCTCACAGCTCAGTAGGCAAGCACCATGGTCTTGTAGCGGATGCGAGCTTCAACTGGAAGCCAGTGGAGAGAACGGAGGAGCGGGGTGACGTGATTCTTGCCTTCCAAAGAATCATTCTTGCCTTCCAAAGAATCTTTCTTGCCTTCCAAAGAATCTTTCTTGCCTTCCAAAGAATCATCAAATAACCCTTCTTCCAAAAAACAGTTCTTAGGAAATTAAAGGTTCTAGGTAGAACGCTTTGCCTTACAAAGAACCATTGTCTTTCAAAAAGGGATCTTCAGATGGTAGAACCCTATCCCTCGCAAATTTTGTCTAATAGTGTAGTCTTTGTCCAAATGTAACAGTGCTGTTTTAGATTAAAATAATATATTATCCCTCATGCACATACCACCATATAGTTAAAAAAAAACAATTTTAGTCAGCATTTGTAATTGGTAAACACTTTAAGACTGTCAAGGAATTGGTCACGGAATCTCTATCTTTAGAGTCTGAATGAGTAGTTGTTGATGTTATTTGTCAAGTACATGGTGTGAAATGCACTTGCTTGAATGTGACTGACTGGCAGTTTGAAAAGAGTCTAACTGACAATGTTCCCTCCCTCAGGTGGTACTTTGCAGCGATTTCCATGTCAGGGGCTTTCTCTGTCACCTTCTCTGTCATCTTCGCTTATGTCGCTGATGTCACGGAGGAGCATGAGAGAAGCACCGCATACGGATTGGTAAAAAGCTTTTTATTATGATGCCCAGTATCTGTCTCATTTGATTCCCATGTCGATTGGGGAAGAGGGTAGTGGATCATTTAACTTTTCTATCTATGTGAGTAAAGATCAAGTTCTGTAATTCTATAAGGGTCGTGCAAAGTGCCCTTTTGAGGTGAGAAGAGATGTTGGTAGTGTCACGTTTCTGCAAGCCTATCCTTCACACGGTGGTTTTCATATCTCATACTGTTGTGTCATGATGGATCCCTTGAGGTCACAGCATGCAGTAAATCAAATCAAAGTTCATTGGTTGTGCACACAGAGTAGTAGATGGTAGCAGGTGCAGCCAAATGCTCGTAGTATACCATATCCAATTGAATTCTTCCTCCCTTTTCTCTTTGTATTTTGAGCCCTGGCATTGAATGAACAGAAATTCCGTTTCCTTTGTAGCTCAACCACTTGTAAAAAAAAAAGACTGCATCCCTGACAATTGGGTCGTTGACAGCTATTGGCTCCCATACAATTCTAAAATTACACAACACAAAACATACGACAGGACTTGATGGAAAACAGTGACAATTGTCACTGAGTGGACTATCATGATGAAATATAAACTGACCTTGAAACAACTGTGTGTTTGAAACTAAATTCTCCTCCTGTGTCCCTAGGTATCGGCTACGTTTGCTGCCAGCCTGGTGACGAGTCCAGCCATCGGGGCGTACCTGTCCGCGTGTTACGGTGACAACCTGGTGGTGTTGGTGGCTACACTGGTTGCTCTGGCAGACATCTGTTTCATCCTGCTGGCCGTGCCAGAGTCCCTCCCGGAGAAGATGAGGCTCAACACCTGGGGTGCACCCATCACCTGGGAGCAGGCCGATCCCTTCCAGGTGAGCGCTATGCCATGGCATGCCATTGCTATGCTGAGAAGGCTACATCAGCTAATGGTTTCATTAGGGTGTGTCCTTTTTTAAAAGACTTTGGTGTCTCTCTGTTGTTTAAAAGTCTTTGGTCTATCTCTTGTTTGCAGTCGATGAGGAAAGTGGGGAAGGATCCCACGGTTCTTCTCATCTGTATAACCGTGTTCCTGTCCTACCTACCCGAAGCTGGCCAATACTCCAGCTTTTTTCTCTACCTTAGACAGGTAAATATCCAGCTTGTCCTGTATCTTAGGCAGGACAACTCCTCTACATTTACCTGCACCATCCGGCAGTAAACATGAGATTCAATTCAGTAAAACTTTATTTATTCCCTTAGGGGAAATTAAGAAAGACATTGCAAATGATAACATCATCTACATAAACTACAAGTGCAACAACAAGAGATGAAGAACAGCAAAGTTATTTCAGTGTTCAAAGTACCTCTGGTTCAGTTCGGTTTAGTACGGTGACTATAATTATAGAGAGTGTTCTTTCGCTGTTCTTTTTCGATCCACTTGTACAGCTCCATCTCCATTGAGCACATTCAAGTGCTAGTCATTTAGCATAGTTCTGTTACTTTGCATTGGACCCTTGGAGCAAAGAGAGAAAGAGAGGCTAATGCTGTCGTTCGTTCGTTCTTTCGTTCGTTCTTTCTTTTTTCTCCCTGTCCTTTCTCTTTCTCTCTTTTTCTCTCTCTTTCTCTCTTTCTCTCTCCTTCTTTCTTTTTTCTCTCTCTACCCCGACTCAGGTCATTAACTTCTCATCGGCAACGATCGCGGTGTTCATCGGGGTGGTTGGAATCCTCTCCATCATAGCCCAGGTACGTATCTGACTCAATGGTGACCTTCTGCGAGTCCATTTAACTGTGTCTGTGGGGAACTGCAATGTGTTCACGAACAATCCGTTTCTTAGGTTAACAGCATGTGTCTCGGTTCAACTGTGTGACTGTCCTTTGGAATGTATTTAATCCAGCTCCACGTTTAGATGTAAATCATGTCGACATAGCCCGGTCTATCCTACTTAAAAGAAAAGCATTCCAATGTAATGTAGCAACTCGTGTCATTCCTATGCATATAATATTTCTGATGAAATGAATTGGCCATCTGTAAAGCACGAATGACAACTTCTGATACAAAATGGGCATTATAAATACATTTGTTTGATTCATTGATTATTCGTCGTTGCAGACACTTATCCTGACAGTCTTGATGAGAACGATCGGGAACAAGAACACAGTTCTACTGGGGCTGGGCTTCCAGATTCTACAGCTGGCCTGGTACGGTTTTGGGTCAGAGCCATGGTGGGTCACCTTTAACTCTCTCTTCACTGTGGTTAGTGGAGTATGATCTACAGAGCTGTCCTAAAATGTGTTACATGTCAAAATGTGTATGTTTATGTAGCTACTGGTATATCTTTCTCCCTCGTCTTTAGAATCTATCTAAAATGAAAAGAAAAGAGAAGGAGGATCGGGAATCGATTTTTGTCAAAGATCATTGAGCATGCTCAGTAGGGCTGGTCATGAGGGTGCGACTCCTTAGAGTGGGTCCATTTAGCTAAGTGATGTCTCGTACTGTATGTGTCTGTAGCTAACCACGGTCTCCTCTGTGTCTCTTTCTCTCTCGTTGTGGTTTTTAGGATGATGTGGGCAGCGGGTGCAGTAGCAGCCATGTCTAGTATCACCTTTCCTGCAGTGAGCGCCCTGGTGTCTCACAGCGCAGACCCAGATAAGCAGGGTAAAACATTCCCCTTATTGCCCTTTACTGTATGTAATCTATCCATTCATCCCGTTCTCTACGGTATTACCTTTCCTCCGCCGTTACCCTTTTTTGAAAGTGAATAAATGTTATTTAATTTTTGGAGACATTTTTTTTTACTAACATTTTCCATTAAGACACATCACAGCATATGAATGCATGGATGTTTTTAAAGTTGACTGTTTGATTTCATAGCAGACAAATCCTGTTATCGTTTGAATTTGTTTTTTAAAATAATAGACTATTTATCAGAACCAGACCCTCATGGATGGTTATGTATATGCTGTGTTTTCTGTGATGTCATGCTGTTTTGTGTGTTCTGCCCAGGAACCGCAGATGGTCTATGTAGCTACATGTGTTTACACATCGTTACTGACAAATAAACGACTAACCTCTCTCTCCTCAGGTCTGGTGCAAGGAATGATCACTGGTATCCGGGGCCTGTGTAACGGTCTGGGCCCAGCGCTGTATGGCCTTATCTTCTTCATGTTCAACGTAGAGCTGAACACCATTGACCCCATCCAGGGAGAATACCCCATCGACCCTTTACCTATAAACCCACCGGCTGAGGTAAATGGATTACTAAAACCAATATCACATCCTCATTCTGCCTCTCGGGCCAGGCAGACTAGCCGTATACATCTATCTTCTTTAAAACATATTTAAAACATATTTATAACAAGTAAGCACTTGCAATCTTTCCTTAGCTGTAATCCTGAATCATTCTGTTTCTTTATTCAGAGATGGAATATGTTATTTGTGTTTTATATGAATGTGAAATCAAGTTCCTACAGAAAAACAAGTTATATCTGAAGGGTTTGATTCACAAAACACGATAAACACACATTTTGAAATGAAATTGCTCATGGGTCACTGTCTGAAATGAATGCTCATGGGTTGCTGTCTGAAATGAATGCTCGTGGGTCGCTGTCTGAAACGAATGCTCGTGAGTCGCTGTCTGAAATTAATGCTCGTGGGTTGCTGTCTGAAATGAATGCTCATGGGTTGCTGTCTGAAATGAATGCTCGTGAGTCGCTGTCTGAAATTAATGCTCGTGGGTCGCTGTCTGAAATGAATGCTTAGGGATCCCTTTCTATGTGTATGAATTATGGTTGTTCTCATACTTTTATAACATTTACTTTAATGTTCTTTAAAATGTGTTTTTTTTATTGGTCTAGTGTCGTCCGGGTTAGGGAGGGTTTGGCTGGTAGGGATATCTTTGTCTCATCGCGCACTAGCGACTCCTGTGGCGGGCCGGGCGCAGTGCACGTTGACCAGGTCGCTTGGCGTATGGTGTTTCCTCCAACACATTGGTGCGGCTGGCTTCCGGGTTGGCTGGATGCGCGCTGTGTTAAGAAGCAGTGCGGCTTGGTTGCGTTTCGGAGGACGCAAGGCTCTCGAACTTTGCCTCTCCCAAGCCCGTACAGGAGTTGTAGCGATGAGACAAGACAGTAACGACTAACAATTGGATACCACAACATTTTTTTTGTTGCTAAAGGCGATATGCGACACACTTGTTTCATACCAAAACGAGCTATATCCAGAGCCATGTGTATAGAGAGTTGGGACAGTGGGTTTTCTGCATTATGATGCATTTACATGACACGACAACATGCTGGGCAGAAATTACAATAAGAAGCATTTTAGATCTGCGTTTACAAAATGCAGCAAGAGAAATCTTACACATTTAATATTTCTTTCCTGTATTAAAAATAACACATTTTGCGTTAACATGACACCTAAGTTTAGCTTGCAATCTAAGTAAGTTACTAAATTAGTAACACATTGTGTAAGCTTTCTGCAGTGTTTGAGAAGTCAAAGCCCTTTGGATGAGTTGTCTGTAGACCTGCCACTGCTATCTTTTGATTTCCTTGCGCTTTTCTCCTCTGTTCTCGGCCATTGTGCTCCTCCCCTATCTTCGCAGGGCAGACAAGCATGCATCAAAACTTTTGTTAATTGCACAAAGTCACTTGTTCACATTCACTTGTAAATGTTAGCAGCATGTGACTTGTTAATAGGGAAGCTGCGAAAATTCGCAGCTTTTTGTTAAAATTCGCGCGACATTTCAGCGCCCTGCTATTCATGCCAAGAATATAGTATATGCATATGATTGGTATGTGTGGATAGAAAACACTCAGACGTTTCTAAAACTGGTTAAATCACGGCTGTGACTATAACAGAATGTGCGTTTCATCGAAAAGTGCAGGAAAATCTGATCACTGAAAATGGAAAAAAATATCCATGCGCCACTTCCAAGGATTGTTAAAGGTGAACCGGATTAAATGAGGTCGAGGTTGCAATACCTACAGCTTTCACACATTGTCTAGAGTCTTGTCATTTGCCAACTATTTGTTTCTTGGTCAAACAGACGCAAGGCAGCGCATTTCTTCCGGTCTCCGACCGGATATTTTGGTTGAGATTTATCCGGACAGCAATTCCAGATGGACACCTATAGAATTGACATCGCCTCGTTATCAATTTTATCGCTTATTAACGTGTACTAATACCTAAAGTTGCATTAAAAAAGTATTTCTAAGTGTTTTGTGAAAGTTTATTGTCGACTTTTTTAATTAAAAAAAATGACGTTACGTTAGAAAACGCTATATTTTTTCCGTTGTTCACACAGTGTTCATAGATCGATATCTAGGCTATATATGGACCGATTTAATCGAAAATTAAAAAAATGATATTTATGGGACATCTAGGAGTGCCAAGAAAGAAGCTCGTCAAAGGTAATGAATGTTTTAATATTATTTCTGCGTTTTGAGTAGCCCCCGGCTATCGCAAAATCTGTCGTTAGGTGACGTTGAAGTATTTTGGGGGATACATGCTATCAGATAATAGCTTCTCATGCTTTCGCCGAAAAGCATTTTACAAATCTGACTCGGTGGATAGATTCACAACGAGTGTAGCTTTAATTCAGTACATTGTATGTGCATTTTAATGAAAGTTTGAGTTTTATCAAAAACTATACGTGGCGCACTTGACATTTCCGCTGATTTATGTTCCCACCTCGGAACCACGGCCCCAACAAGTTAAGCACATTTTTACTCCTGAACTTATTTAGGCTTGCCATAACAGGGGGTTATTTCCTCAAGACATTTCAGCTTTTCATTTTTTTATTAATTTGTAAACATTGAGGAAAACATATTTTTGACTTTGACATTATAATTACATCACTAGTGCGAATACTTTCTGAAGGCACTGCACTGTATATGGCTAACCTGCAGTGATAGAAAGCTTTCTCTCTCAGCTGTTTGCACATTGGCTAACTAGCATTATGTTAGCTTTGAGTGTCATGGACTTTCCATGGAAGGCTCTGGCCATGGAGTGGGACTGGATGCCGTGCCTGGACTGGGCACCGGTGCAGAGGAAGGCTCCGGTCATGGAGCGGGACTGGAGGCCGCGCCTGGATTGTGCACCAGCGCAGAGGCTCAGGGCTGGTGACACACTCTTCAGGGCGAATGTGGGGAGCCGGCACAGGACTTACCGGGCTGGGAAGGCGCACTGGAGGCCTGGTGCATGGAGCTGGCACAGGTTTCACCGGACTGATGACACGCTCTTCAGGGCGAGTGTGGTGCAGAATACACCTGAACAACATCTCACTCCGATCTCCCTCCTCCAACAGCTCCATCGACTCCTGGATTTTCAAACTTCCTGCTAGTTTGAACATTTCTAGCCCCAATAAAGATTATGGGTTATATTTTAGTCACTCAAAAGGCTATTTTACATGTAATCAGACTTACTGTTTGGGATCATTTCATATTTATTTATGTATAGATAGGCCTACTTTATTACATGTAACTGTTTAAAACCCAATCGGGAGTTCTGTTGTTTGGGGTGGATATATAGCATTTTGTCACACTAAAATAAAATGACCTTGCAGTATACACTGAGTGTACAAAACATTAAGAACACCTTCCTAATATTGAGTTGCAACCCCCCCTTTTGCCCTCAGAACAGCCTCAATTCGTCAGGGCATGGACTCTACAAGTTGTCGAAAGCATTTCACAGGGATGCTGGCCCATGTCGACTCCAATGCTTCCTACAGTTGTGTCAAGTTGGCTGGATGTCCTTTGGGTTGTTCACCATTCTTGATACACACGAGAGACTGTTGAGCGTGAAAAACCCAGCGGCGTCCAGTTCTTGACACAAACTGGTGCGCCTGGCACCTACCACCATAACCCATTCAAAGGCACTTAAATCTTTTGTCTTGCCCATTCACCATCTGGATGATACACACACATAATCCATGCATCAACTGTCTCAAGGCTTAAAAATACTTATTTAACCCTTCTCCTCCCCTTCATCTCTGCTGATTTAAAGTGAATTTAACAATTGACATCAATAATGGATCATGGCTTTCACCTTGATTTAACTGGTCGATGTATACCTGGTCAAAATCATGTCTGGGTTTACACTAACTCATGTCATGGTAAGATGAAATAATTATAGCTCTAGGTCTATCACAAGATGTGTTTTTAATTCATGTCTATTTGCCAACATTTCTGAAAATGGCTATATCGTGTTTTGGAATCAAACTCTTCATATCTTTAATATACTGTCTCTCTCCATACAGAAATCACTGATCCCCGGCCCTCCCTTCCTCCTGGGCTCGTGCACAGTTGTCGTGGCATTCCTGGTAGCCTTGTTTATCCCCGAACACACTGAGCCTCCAGTTGTAACCTGCGCCGATTCCAAGGAAACCTCCACGCTCGCTGGCGTCCACATCAACACCCCGTTGCCGGGCAGCGACGAGGACACGCAGGTGCCGACCAGCGATGAGGACTTTGAGCCCCTGCTGCAGGACAGCGTCGTGTGACTGAGGGCGGGCAGCAGGCGGCTTTGGTATTGTTACACCCAGCTATTGGAACTACCCCTACACGCCAATTATGTAGCCTATCTATCCCCAATGGAGGAGGAGGAGAGAGAGAAAGGGGGCAATAGGGATGGGACAGGGGCCTAGCTAATCTAACTCAATTTTGTGTGCAACTCTGCACTGCACAACCAACCATTAATTCCCTGGTCTTACGCCCCTGTCTCCGCCCTTACCCAATAGGAACTAGTAATTATTTATTTATTTAAGAGGATTTGATAAACTGTTTATGATGTTGTGATCTTTTGGGGGATGGTTACCCCAGTGTTTTTAGTTTTTCACCTATAGGACTCTGGACCTTGTTTTTGCTGCAAGAGTCTGAAAGGAGAGATAGCGGAGATAGTGGATCCAGCGGGCAAAACTGGTTACTGGTTGTAATCTGGTTGTAATGATGCCATTCCAACCAGCTTTGCCTGCTGGGGAGATTGAGCGATTTTTTTTTTTTTTTTTTTTTTTTTCAAATTTTTATTTTTTATAGCACTATGTTTAATGGAGGTAGAACAGAAAGAGCTTGCTGTGCCCTGCATTTGATTGCTTCAACGCATTTTCAAACTCCACTGCGCATCATTTCGATTACAAGAAGGAGAACTGTGCCAGTAGTCAACAACACTTAACATATTTACTTTAGAAGACTGTTCATAGAGGAACTCGGTCACTATGAGCAGCCGTACGATTATGACATTATTAAAAGGGCTCAGATATTAGTCCGATATTTCCATGGGATCTTCTGTTCACAAGCCTTACAACAACTCACATTTTTTTCAGAGAACACTTATCATATCATTGTCTTATAAGGGGTAGGGAGACATGGGGGATTAGGATGGTAGAGTAGTTTGCATAGGAAGATGAGATCTTGATGTAATTCTTTTACTCCCAAGATCTCATCTCACACTTTATTGTGCAGAGTTTTGGTACTTGAACCACCGCTCCTAGAGAAACTGCTAAAAGTGTTACTGTATGGTGAGAACATGGAACTACAGTATGTTGAGGCAGAATTGAGGTGTTAATGATGCCATAGTTGTTGCTGAGCATTATGGTTTCATGCAGTGCCCTGCGGTTTCTGTTCAGTCTGTGAAATCTTGATTGTTACTGTATAAAAAAAGTTTTTTTATCTTGAAGAATATAATTTATAAGATGTATTTATGATGTATTTTATTGATATTATACATCAGGGCTGGGGGCAATTCCAGTCAATTTAGAAAGTATTCCACATTTTCCTCATTGAAAAGCATTGAAGAGAATTGGAATTCGAGTTTGAATTTTAGTGCATTTCCTGAATTGACCCAACCCTGTTATCCATGCTGTAAAAATAATATTGCTAACATTCTGCAACATATTGACTGAAATGTCTAGGCTACTTTGGTAGTAAAAATATTATATTCAACTTTGAGTGAGACACATTTTTACTGGTTTTCTTTTTGTAATTTTTGGGAGGATTCTTCATGGTCTTTTAAGTATAACCTTACTCTGAAGTATATTATAGGGGTGGATATAAGGTGAGGTTTCCTTTTTTATTTGGATGACAAAATCATGAATTTAAATCATTGTTTTTTTTCCTTCAATAAATATGTCCAAGTGTTACTAGCTAACTCAAATTCCTTATTTTGAAGTCTGATTTTAACATCTGCAAAACCATTGTTAGCTCAAATAGTTTTCACACCCCAAGAGTCAAATTTAACTAACCCAGGGTTTATAAAATATAAATGAAGTGAAAACTATTTCATCTGATCAAATACATGAGTTGCACGTTATTATGGTACACAATCATCCTTCTCTTTCCTGAGAGGTTGTCACAATGTGTAAATGTCCATAGTTCATGTTTTATATGTACATACTGTATTGAATTAAAGCTGCAATTTGTAACTTTTTGGTCTACCTGACCAAATTCACATAGAAATATGAGTTATAGATCTGTCATTCTCATTGAAAGCGTAGATCTGTTCTATGTGCATTATTCTACGCTTCCCTTTCTGTTTAATTTTTGCATCTAAATTTACTTTCACTTTTGTATACCAGCTTCAAACAGCTGAAAATACTATTTCACAGCGGTTTAGATGATGCAATGATTCTCCACACTATACATTGCTTGTTTTGTCACATAAACTGAAATTAGGCGAACTATTCGAAATTTAGCAACCAGGAAATGGCGAAGTGATTTCTGCATATTGCACCTTTTATTAAGGGTAGTAGTCCTGTATCCCTACAAGTTAGGCTTTTGAAACTAGTATTTCCCCCCACATGAAAAACAATGCCAAGTTGTTTTCCCTAATGTGAATGAGGAAGTAGTTGTGCACTCTAGATCTATCTATCTATCTATCTATCTATCTATCTATCTATCTATCTATCTATCTATCTATCTATCTATCTATCTATCTATCTATCTATCTATCTATCTATAGTGGGGCAAAAAAGTATTTAGTCAGCCACCAATTGTGCAAGTTCTCCCACTTAAAAAGATGAGAGAGGCCTGTAATTGTAATCATAGGTACACTTCAACTATGACAGACAAAATGAGAAATATAAATCTAGAAAATCACATTGTAGGATTTTTAATGAATTTATTTACAAATTATGGTGGAAAATAAGTATTTGGTCACCTACAAACAAGCAACATTTCTGGCTCTCACAGACCTGTAACTTCTTCTTTAAGAGGCTCCTCTGTCCTCCACTCGTTACCTGTATTAATGGCACCTGTTTGAACTTGTTATCAGTATAAAAGACACCTGTCCACACCCTCAAACAGTCACACTCCGAACTCCACTATGGCAAAGACCAAAGAGCTGTCAAAGGACACCAGAAACAAGATTGTAGACCTGCACCAGGCTGGGAAGACTGAATCTGCTATAGGTAAGCAGCTTGGTTTGAAGAAATCAACTGTGGGAGCAATTATTAGGAAATGCAAGAAATACAAGACCACTGATAATCTCCCTCGATCTGGGGCTCCACGCAAGATCTCACCCCGTGGGGTCAAAATGATCTCAAGAATGGTGAGCAAAAATCCCAGAACCACACGGGGGGACCTAGTGAATGACCTGCAGAGAGCTGGGACCAAAGTAACAATGCCTACCATCAGCAAGGGCATTGAAGATAAAACGTGGCTGGGTCTTTCAGCATGACAATGATCCTAAACACATCACCCGGGCAACGAAGGAGTGGCTTCGTAAGAAGCATTTCAAGGTCCTGGAGTGGCCTAGCCAGTCTCCAGATCTCAACTCCATAGAAAATCTTTGGAGGGAGTTGAAAGTCTGTGTTGCCCAGCAACAGCCCCAAAACATCACTGCTCTAGAGGAGATCTGCATGGAGGAATGGGCCAAAATACCAGCAACAGTGTGTGAAAACCTTGTGAAGACTTACTGAAAACGTTTGACGTCTGTCATTGCCAACAAAGGGTATATAACAAAGTATTGATATAAACTTTTGGTATTGGCCAAACACTTATTTTCCACCATAATTTGCAAATAAATTCATTAAAAATCCTACAATGTGATTTTCTGGATTTCTTTTTTCATTTTGTCTGTCATAGTTGAAGTGTACCTATGATGAAAATGACAGGCCTCTCTCATCTTTTTAAGTGGGATAACATGCACAATTGGTGGCTGACTAAATACTTTTTTGCCACACTGTATCTATCTTTCCATCTATCGATCGAGGCTCATGCCTGTGTTAAGTTGAATATTTACTGAAGGAGATTCCTGTTTGAATACATGAATCGTAAATAGCTGGATTTTGAAAAGAGTATAATATTAGGAAGTTCCAAAAATGTGTCATACTTGTATGTGAACCTTTCAAAGTATTTATATTTCAAACAAAGTGGCCAATGGGACAGAAGACACACCTACATATACAGCATGTCTTCTTGACTGTCCCTGAAATGATATGATGGACAGCATATTAGGTATACCGTTTTATTCCAGACAATTGATTGGTTATTGCCTGTGCCCAGACAGTAGAATGTGTCAGTGCTTCTGCTTGGCCCTTACGGGTTGGTTGCCAGTCATGTCCGTGTTTTCTATGCTATGGGACCTGCACCCATTGTTGAAGTGAGCAGGAGAAGGTAAAGCTTTACCATCTGTCACCTCCAACCCCAATCCTGTTATGAAGTATCTTGACCAAGAATCCATAAATTATTATTATTATTATAAATTGATGTCCGAAGGAGGTTAACAGTGGGGGTAAGTTGAACCAAAGGGGTTTCTAGCAAACCATACACAAATGTATAATTTGACCAAATATTTAGGAAGAGGCCATCATTTCATGGAGTCTGTGAAGGAAGATACCACATGGAAAAGGTGTTAAGCAAGCTAGATCTAAAATAACAAACAGATTTTCAAGAAGACAAAGGAATTTATTGTTTGAGGTTTCATGATGCTTGTATCTAAAGCAAAGTAGATCATTTTAAGATTGTTCTATATATCAATTGGGGTCTCTATAAGCTTCAATATGAGGTCCTAAACCAAGCATGAAAGTACAACCTTGTAACTGTGTGGGCTAATATAGAATAAATGTTTGCCTTGGGGTAAGTTGATCCAATGGTAAATTGAGTAAATGTAAGTATTTTCTTGACCGGTTTAATGCAACGCATTTTCGCTGGGATATGAGATAACAGGGCTTTGCCTATGTTAACGTATTTGTTAGGTGTTAAGCCTGTGTTAAAAAATTCTTAAAACAATTACCAGACAACAACAAAAACTATGCTGATTGTGTTTATGTTTGGGAAATAGACATAGACATGATTTTAAAAAGGTAGTGTTAGCATTTCATTCAATAAAGACATTTGAAAGCGCCTGAACACCCTGTCCTGTGGTTCAACTTACCCCATACCTGGTGTAAATTGTACCAAGAGACCACATTCTTTGGACAAGCTATGTTTTGGAAACTGTAATATTTCCCCTACTGTCAGTCAGAGTGACTGTTGTTGAATTTCCTCCAGTAGTATATTGTACCCAGCCTGTAAGAGTAAAATGAACTATGTACAGTATATTAGTATAATGAATTCTATGATGAAGACTATTGCGTTGTAATGTATATGTTATGGAAAAGTATCTCGGGAATGGTTGTAGTAGATATCTCTATGACCGCTATAGTTTTGGAACAGTTCTAGAACGCTTTTGCCCACAAATCTAAAATGCACCCATGAAGTCTTTTTTGTCGCTTTTGTGTGGTGTAAAATGATTAGAACATGACTTTGCTACCATCACAACACATCAACTTCATAGTTGTGTTTGCAGGATGGTTTCTAACCACGAGACAACACATTCCACCGCGTGTTCTTTATGTCTGTGTCTGCACCCAGCATCTTTACGAGAGGGTTATTATACAAAACGTGCCTAACAAGCGAACATGTTCATTTTTGAAGATCAGAAAAATAACTAGAAGTTTGTCCCAAATGGCACCCTATACCCTATATAGTGCCCTACTTTTGACCAGAGCCCTATGAACCCTGGTCAAAAAGTAGTGCACCATATGGGGAATAGGGTACAATTTGGGGACGGAGCATATGTAAATGCTGACGGTGTACATGGAGTGGATGTTATTGCTCATGATAGCACAAACAAATTAGATGTACATGGGCTATGTATACATTTTATGTCTTGTCTTATAAAAATATGGTTTTATTATTAATAAAAACAACATGACGGAAGTTACCTTTTCTTTTTTTTTTAAAGCTGCGTGTTCATATTTTGATCACTTGGTGGCAGTGGTGTGCAGTGTAGTTTACTGTGTTTTCCCAATAGAAATCCCGATCGGAGATTTGTGCTGCCAGTGTGAAATGTCTGTTTGGACAGTGTTTTCCCTCAAGGCAGACACATGTATGATGCCTTGCTGAGGATAGTTGTTATGTTTCAGATCATCAGTTGAGGAAATGCTTTTCCCTCCCCTCACATTCCTTTCCGTGGTGACTGCAGGTCACATGAAGAGTGACAGACTTAGGATCGTAGCTTGATACACAAATCAAAGTTTAGAGATCACGTACACAGTTCAGCAGATGTTCTAGTGGGTGCAAAATGCTTGTGTTACTAGTTCCTGACAGTGCAGCAAAAATGTCAAACGACTATAGGAACAAGAAATGATGAATGTCAGAACGAATTCAGTTAACAATTGAAATATAATCTATGCGTATATACACCAAAAAGATATACAAAGAATGATATGTACAGCAGTAGATATATTACAGATATAGTCCAGTATATACAGTTGAAGTCAGACGTTTACATACACATAGTCATTAAAACTAGTTTTTCAACCACTCCACAAATTTCTTGTTAACAAACTACAGTTTTGGCAAGTCGGTTAGGACATCTTCTTTGTGCATGACACAAGTAGTTCTTCCAACAATTGTTGACAGATTATTTCACTTATAATTCACTGTATCACAATTCCAGTGGGTCAGAAGTTTACATACACTAAGTTGACTGTGCCTTTTTAAACCGCTTGGAAAATTCCAGAGAATGATTTCGAAGCTTCTGATAGGCTAATTGACATAATTCTTGTCAATTGGAGGTGTACCTGTGGATGTATTTCAAGGCCTACCTTCAAATTCAGTGCCTCCTTGCTTGACATCATAGGAAAATCAAAAGAAATCAGCCAAGACCTCAGAATGTTTTTTTAACCCTCCACAAGTCTGGTTCATCCTTGGGAGTCATTTCCAAATGCCTGAAGGTACCACATTCATCTGTACAAACAATAGTACGCAAGTATAAACACCATGGGACCACGCAGCTGTCATACCGCTCAGAAAGGAGACGTGTTCTGTCTCCTAGAGATGAATGTACTTTGGTGCGAAAAGAGCAAATCAATCCCAGAACAACAGCAAAGGACCTTGTGAAGATGTTGGAGGACACAGGCACAAAGTATCTATATCCACAGTAAAAACGAGTCCTATATCGACATAACATGAAAGGCCGCTCAGCAAAGAAGAGGCCACTGCTCCAAAACCCCCATGGGGACAAAGATGGTACTTTTTGGAAAAATGTCCTCTGGTCTGATGAAAAATATAGAGCTGTTTGGCCATAATGACCATCGTTATGTTTGGAGGAAAAAAGGACCGAAGAACAAGCCGAAGAGAGCCGATGAACACCATCCCAACCGTGAAGCACGGGGGTGGCAGCATTGTGTTGTGGGGGTGTTTTGCTGCAGGAGGGACTGGTGCACTTCACAAAATAGATGACATCATGAGGCAGGAAAAATATGCGGATATATTGAAGCAACATCTCAAGACATCAGTTACAGCTTGGTCATAAATGGGTCTTCCAAATGGACAATGACCCCAATCATACTTCCAAAGTTGTGGCAAAATGGCTTAAGGACAACAAAGTCAAGGTATTGGAGTGGTTACTACACCAGCTCCGTCAGAAGAAATGGGCCAAAATTCACCCAACTTATTGTGGAATGCTTGTGGAAGGCTACCCAAAATGTTTGATCCAGGTTAAACAATTTATAGGCAATGCTACCAAATATTAATTGAGTATATGTAAACTTCTGACCCACTGGGAATGTGATGAAATAAATAAAAGCAGAAATAAATTATTATCTTTAATATTATGCTGACATTTCACATTCTTAAAATAAAGTGTTGATCCTAACTGACCTAAAACAGGGATTTTTACTAGGATTACATGTCAGGAATTGTGGTAAACTGAGTTTAAATGTATTTGGCTAAGGTGTATCTAAATGTCCGACTTCAACTGTAAATAGTGTAACAAAATGCAATGTACAGTAGTTGATATATTAGAATGAGCTAATTGAAGAACACATTGGATGAATACGCAGTATAAAATACATGCTTCAGTGTTGAATGTATCTATATACATGGGACAGCAGCATTGGCTGTGAGTTTGTGTGTTTGTGGTCATGGGCATATGCGTCTGTGAGTCTATATGTGAGTGCAGGAGTCTGCATGTGTATGAAGTGTGTGTGTGTGTGCATTTTGTGTGAGTGAGTCTTTCTTTGTCTCTTACCACAGGAAATGTCGTGATAACTGTTCAACAGTCTGTGGACTGGAGATAGAAGCTGTTTTTCAGTCTTTTGGTCCCTGCTTTGATGCTCCTGTACTGTCTCTGTCTGCAATATGGTAGCAGAGTGAGCAGACCGTGATTCAGGTGGCTGAGCATCCCAAATTTCTTCAGCCACCTGAGGTTATAAAGGCGATGTTGGGCCTTCTTCACCATGGTGTTGGTGTGGTCAGACTATTTCAAGCCATGGAATTTGAAGCTGTTCACCCTCCTCTGTCTCCGGTAGGCCACGATCAGCTCCTGTTTTTTTATATATTGAGGGAGAGGTTATTTTCCTGACACCACTCCACCCAGGCTCTAACCTCCTTCCTGTCTCATTGTTGTTGGTAATCAGGCCTACCACTGTCATTGTCATCAGCAAACTTGATGATTGAGTTGGAGTTGTGCGTAGCTACGCATACTTGGGTACGGAGGGAGTAGAGGAGGGGACTGAGCACACACCACTGGGGGGCCCGTGTTGAGGATCAGCATGGCAGAGGAGTTGTTGCCTAACCTTACCACCTGGGGTCAGCCCATCAGGAAGTCTAGGAACCAGTTGCCCAGGGAGGGGTTCAGACCCAGGGCCCTGAGCTTAGTTACAAGCTTGGAGGGCAGTATTGTGTTGAAAGGTCAATTATTTTGGTTACATGTTAAAATGTCTAATCAAATTAATTAAACAGTATACAATTCAAACAAATAATCAATACCACTTAAGTGAATCAAATACAAACAATTACCAAAAAACAAAAGCATTCATTCAAATAACGTGTAACAATCACCAGTCAAAGAATGAAATTGCAACTAAGTTTCTATGGCTTGTTTAAAAAATAACGATATTTTGGATTATTATTTTGCTTTCAAATGAACGAAAATGAGCGGTTGCAATCTGAATAAAGGGAAAAAGGCCATTCTTGAACATGGGATGAGACATTCTCACTAATTTGCTAGAGAACCAGATCAGATTTAAGTATAACTTTTGTATGACTAATGCCTTTAGGGAGAGGTCTAATGCTTTAAATGTTAAACCTGGGTTTGTATTTGCATTTATCAGGGATCCCCAAATCAAATCAAATGTTATTTGTCACATACACATGGTTAGCAGATGTTAATGCGAGTGTAGCGAAATGCTTGTGCTTCTAGTTCCGACAATGCAGTAATAACCAACGAGTAATATAACCTAACAATTTCACAACTACCTTATACACATAAGTGTAAAGGGATGAAGAATATGTACATACAAATATATGAATGAGTGATGGTACAGAGCGGCATAGGCAAGATGCAGTAGATGGTATTGAGTACAGTGTATACATATGAGATGAGTAATGTAGGGTATGTAAACATTACATAATGTGGCATTGTTTAAAGTGGCTAGTGATAGGCAGTGGCTCGGGTGGTTGTTGTCCTTGATGATCTTTATGGCCTTCCTGTGACATCGGGTGGTGTAGGTGTCCTGGAGGGCAGGTAGTCTGTCTATATAAGGTTCCACAGTTGACAGTGCATATCAGAGCAAAAACCAAGCCATGAGGTTGAAGGAATTGTCTGTAGAGAGCCGAGACAGGATTGTGTCAAGGCACAGATCTGGGGAAGGGTACATTTATGCAGTATTGAAGGTCCCCAAGAACACAGTGGCCTCCATCATTCTTAAATGGAAGAAGTTTGGAATCACCAAGACTCTTCCTAGAGCTGGCTGCCCTGCCAAACTGAGCAATCGCAGGAGAAGGGCCTTGGTCAGGGAGGTGACCAAGAACCTGATGGTCAATCTGAGCTGTAGAGTTCCTTTCTGGAGATGGGAGAACCTTACAGAAGGACAATTACCTCTGCAGCAGACTGTATGGTAGAGTGGCCAGACAGAAGCTACTCCTTAGTAAAAGGCACATGACAGACAGCTTGGAGTTTGCCAAAATGCACCTAAAGACTCTCAGACCATGAGAAACAAAATTCTCTGGTCTGATGAAACCAAGATTGAACTCTTTGCCCTGAATGCCAAGATTCACACCCTGGAGGAATTCTGGCACCATCCCTACGGTGAAGCATGGTGGTGGCAGAATCATCCTGTGTATATTTTTTTCAGTGACAGGGACTGGGAGACTATTTACAGTGGGGCAAAAAAGTAGGGAAAAAAATCCAGAAAATCACATTGTAGGATTTTTTATGAATTTATTTGCAAGTTATGGTGGAAAATAAGTATTTGGTCAATAACAAAAGTTTATCAATACTTTGTTATATACTTTTTGTTGGCAATGACAGAGGTCAAACCTTTTCTGTAAGTCTTCACAAGGTTTTCACACACTGTTGCTGGTATTTTGGCCCATTCCTCCATGCAGATCTCCTCTAGAGCAGTGATGTTTTGGGGCTGTTGCTGGACAACACGGACTTTCAACTCCCTCCAAAGATTTTCTACTTTCCATTTTTTCCTTTACACGGATCAGTCGTCCTGGTCCTTTGCAGAAAAACAGCCCAAAAGCATGATGTTTCCACCCTCATGCTTCACAGTAGATATGATGTTCTTTGGATGCAACTCAGCATTCTTTGTCCTCCAAACACGATGAGTTGAGTTTTTACTAAAAAGTTCTATTTTGGTTTTATCTGACCATATCTTCTTCTGGATCATCCAAATGCTCTCTAGCAAACTTCAGACGGGCCTGGACATGTACTTGCTTAAGCAGGGAGACACGTCTGGCACTGTAGGATTTGAGTCCCTGGCGGCGTAGTGTGTTACTGATGGTAGGCTTTGTTACTTTGGTCCCAGCTCTTTGCAGGTCATTCACTAGGTCCCCCCGTGTGGTTCTGGGATTTTTGCTCACCGTTCTTGTGATCATTTTGACCCCACGGGGTGAGATCTTGCGTGGAGCCCCAGATCGAGCGAGATTATCAGTGGTGTTGTATGTCTTCCATTTCCTAATGATTGTTCCCACAGTTGATTTCTTCAAACCAAGCTGCTTACCTATTGCAGATTCAGCCTTCCCAGCCTGGTGCAGGTCTACAATTTTGTTTCTGGTGTCCTTTGACAGCTCTTTGGTCTTGGCCATAGTGGAGTTTGGAGTGTGACTGTTTGAGATTGTGGACAGGTCTTTTATACTGATAACAAGTTCAAACAGGTGCCATTAATACAGGTAATGAGTGGAGGACAGAGGAGCCTCTTAAAGAAGAAGTTACAGGTCTGTGAGAGCCAGAAATCTTGCTTGTTTGTAGGTGACCAAATACTTATTTTCCACCATAATTTGCAAATAAATTCATTAAAAATGTGATTTTCTGGATTTTCTTTCTAATTTTGTATGTCATAGTTGAAGTGTACCTATGATAACATTACAGGCCTCTCTCATCTTTTTAAGTGGGAGAACTTGCACAATTGGTGGCTGACTAAATACTTTTTTGCCCCACTGTACATAGAATAGTTTCTTATTCTTTTTACTCAGTTTAGTCACATGATTGCTCAATTTGCAGTGTGTTTGCCATTCAGTTGTGCAGCCAGACTTATTTGTAGTTCCTTTTGTCTCATCCCTCTCAACCATACAATTTTTCAATCCCTCATCAACCCAAGGGGATTTAACTGTTTTTAAAGTTGTTTTATTAATGGGTGCTTTCATATTAGTAACTGGAATAATCCATTTTATAAATGTGTCAATTGCAGAGTCAGGTTGCTCCTTATCAAACACCACAGACCAGCAAATATTATTCACGTTATCAATATAGGAAACTCTACTAAACTTCTTGTATGACCTCTTATACACTATATTAGACCCAGCCTTTGGAACTTTGGTTTTCCTAGATATGGCTACTACAGTGCCTTGCGAAAGTATTCGGCCCCCTTGAACTTTGCGACCTTTTGCCACATTTCAGGCTTCAAACATAAAGATATAAAACTATATATTTTTGTGAAGAATCAACAACAAGTGGGACACAATCATGAAGTGGAACGACATTTATTGGATATTTCAAACTTTTTTAACAAATCAAAATCTGAAATATTGGGCGTGCAAAATTATTCAGCCCCTTTACTTTCAGTGCAGCAAACTCTCTCCAGAAGTTCAGTGAGGATCTCTGAATGATCCAATGTTGACCTAAATGACTAATGATGATAAATACAATCCACCTGTGTGTAATCAAGTCTCCGTATAAATGCACCTGCACTGTGATAGTCTCAGAGGTCCGTTAAAAGCGCAGAGAGCATCATGAAGAACAAGGAACACACCAGGCAGGTACTTATTTTCCACCATAATTTGCAAATAAATTCATTAATAATCCTACAATGTGATTTTCTGGATTTTTTTTCTCATTTTGTCTGTCATAGTTAAAGTGTACCTATGATGATAAGTACAGGCCTCTCTCATCTTTTTAAGTGGGAGAACTTGCACAACTGGTGGCTGACTAAATACTTGTATTTAGATTCCAGTACAGTATCTTGGAAAAGTGTTTAATTTCATTATAGGTTACCCCCCCCCCCTCGCTCTCCTTTCTCTCTAACCTCTCCAACTCCTTCCCCCATTAGCTTGTTGAGGGTAAATACGTCCCCTGCCAGTGTGATGTATAATGTTGCCTGCTGTGTTGTTGTACGTCACACAGCACTCTCCTGCTATCCCATCCTCTCCTCCTTGTGTTGTTTAGATTCCCATCTTAAAGTGCATCCCAAGTGGCACACTTTTGCTTATAATATAGTACCCTATTGCCTATGTAGTGTGCATTTTTTATTTGACCAAAACCCTATGGACCCAGGTCAAAGTAGTGCACTATATAGGCAATAGGGTGCCATTTTGGACACACTCTCAGATCCCGCGCCTGATGAACTCCCACCGGCCAGCCCCATCCCATCCCCTGGCTGCCAGCCTGTCTGTTTACCAAGCTCTGCCTTTACTGCCAAAGAATAGACACATTCACCACTGTCACTATGTCACAATGGATGGACACTCTGATCCTTCCAGAAAGAGACAGTGAGAGGATAGGGATGAAAATAGGGGGGAGAGGTAAAGGGAAAGTGGGAGGGTGCGAGAGAGAAATTTAGATGCTACCCTTTCTCTCTCATAATTGGATCTGATTAAAAACACATTACAATTTGAAAGAGAAGCATTAATCCAGCATTTGGATCATTTTCTCTTCTGAAAATCAAACATGTTGATGTGCTTTTGCAAGTTTTGCAAGAAAATGTCATGTGCACTGAATTAGATCCAATATGGCCTATATTAATTCACCAAAGACAAAGGGCTTATTTCACAATTCTAAATGGGTTTGTGAGGTTAGAGGAGGGCAGCTAAATTCAGAAACCCCCTATTAACCTTACTAAGAGAAGCACAACTTACTGTAGAATTCAGCCACTTGAAGCACTGAGTTCATGCCCAGTGACTAAGGGTTTCCACTTACAGAGGGGATACGGAAGCATCTTTCATGTTGTCTTATCAAGTCCAGATAGGACCTTCTCTCTTCCACAAATAACTCCCTCAACTGTCCCAAAGAAGGGAGAGAAAATATACATTTTAGGGTTCATGCCTCACATTTGTAATGCAGGCCTACTTGAAAATGCATTAGAGATTGTTGAAAATGTAACATAAATGATTGTGTAAATTGATGTTTGTTGTTCAATGAAACAAACACTTCTTCACTTTAAAGATTGCCCTATTATCCTTCCATTCGATTTCATTTTCATTCCGCATGCTCTTGGTATAAAACATTATAAAAAATAACAGATAAGGAATGACACACTTTAGGGTGATGATTTGAAGCCTTGCGAGAAGCTTTTAATGTTTCTTGTTTTCATCTTATGTTCTCTTCAACCCTTATGGAATAATCAAGACATCATACACAAAAGAAAGATTGCAATTCTCTTTGGAGAAGCAGATTTTTCTGCCTTTCATGAAGCAGTGTGCAGCTCACATCTCAACTGTAAAATGTTATACCGATTTTATGGATCACATGAATTCTTGTATAAAATGTGTTTCTATGATTATTGACATGTATCTATTGACTGTACCGTGGACTCCTGCCTCAGAGTACATTGAATCAGAAGGAGAGAGATCAGTCTGTCCATGCATGAGTCCATCTCCATGGGATTCTAAAGATTTCTTGGTTGTAACCCTAGGCATCTTTAATCTGTTACAAACTCAGTTTAGTTTCACTTTCAAAACTAAAACCCTCGCTGGCACGCACACACATGCACAAACGTAAGCAGGCAGGCACGCAGACATGCACGAGCACACACACAACACACACACACACATCTCATCTCAGAGCTTCTCATGATTACGTGTAGTAGGGTCATTGACTCCACCCCTGTGTGCCAATGGGGTGAAAGAGATAAAAGAAAAGAAATACACTATCTCTGAAGAAGGACTCCATGGATTTAAGTATTGTCCTGAATGGTGGGCGGCGTCCTCAAAACTTGCATGGTGGAATCTCACTACTATTGGCTCACTAGAAAATCCCTTAAAAAAAAACCTGGATCAGTTGTGACTCCATCTCCATTATAATAGTGAGGAGTTTATAAGGATGTTTGTGGGGATAGTTGTCAGCCTAAATAGGGTATGTGTGTTATCATGTTATGAGATCTAGCTGTGACTTGTCAAGACTGATCCAGACATGAGCATTGCTGGTGATTGAGTCTATATGCTCCCAGGTCAGCAGGCATTGGTTGGGACCCAGTCGATTCAGGAGGACCTGTCTTAGACTATAAAGACGGAAAAAGACGGAATAAAGACGGAATTTGGAACCAAATAAGGTTCTTGAGAGCGATGCCATAGGAGAACCATTTTAGGGTCGGCTGTTTCGGAAGAACCATAAATGGGAGTTAAAAATAAAAAAAACATACAAAAATCCAAAACCAGAAATGTTTCTTCCTTCCAGGACCGGAATTAAATAGCCCTGCTGTCGGGTTTCAAGCCTTATTTGCATATTTCACCCGGTGCCTTTCGAATGAATTTTAGTTACCAGTACCACCGATGACTGTGATTTCTACTGACAGAGACATGGTTGTTGTGTTCATTCATTTTCAATCCTCTGGCCTTCACTAAGTGAGATCCTAAGTGAATATGTTGCCATTAAAATAGCATTGTTTAAGACGATTTATATTTCATAAGGCCTTCTTTTGAGGGTCTAGTTTTACCCCAATACGGTGGCCTGAAACTCATAGTTTAAAGGCCATATCAGGCCTTCAAGTCACGTTATGATGGCTTGCAAAGTAACATGCAAATCCTGTTGCAATCCAGTCAGAGTTAGGATATCCGGCATTTGGAATTTTTATTCACTGCCAGAATAATTGCCAGGGTTGGGAAGATTAAGATTTGAAACTATTTTAGACATCCAAACTGGAACAAACATTTGAGTAACAGGTGCAATAAGTCAGTAAGAGATTGGAATAATTTAGAAAAATGTATATTTGAGTGGGATATTATGAATTAATCAAACCATGTACATGCAAAAACATAGATACTGAAACTAACAATTCTAAAAATCTACCTGCAATAGAGCATGCTGGGACATATGATAATGATGGGCGTGGTTTTAGTTCGAGAATGGTTATTAACACCACACCTGGGGTTATTTTACACCACTGAGTTGTAATTCAACTCTTGAATCAATATTAGAAATGCTACACTGAAAAATCAACACTAACCAATGTGCTGTGTGCAATGAAAGGGACACATCTGCAGGCTTCCATACATTTCAAGAACATTTTAGAATTCTGAAGAACAGTAGATGCCACATATAAAAAAACTTTTACTGTTGAAAAGCAATATCCCAAGTATAAATACAGTAAAGTACACACTAAAGGGTACAATAGTGTTTTTTCTTACACACAACTGCAAACTTTCAAAGAGCAGGCCATTCAAGGAGTTGGTCTGATCCGGGCTAATCCGGGGGCGGCAGCGTAGCCTAGTGGTTAGAGCGTTGGACTAGTAACTGGAAGGTTGTGAGTTCAAACCCCCGAGCTGACAATCTGTCGTTCTGCCCCTGAACAGGCAGTTAACCCACTGTCCCCAGGCCGTCATTGAAAATAAGAATATGTTCTTAACTGACTTGCCTGGTTAAATAAAGGTAAAATAAAAAAAAAATAAAAAAATCCATGATGTCATCAGCCTTCCCCCCCTTACTTGAGGAAAAATAGAGGAGCACTAGAGAACCAAAGAGCAAACTGCCTCCCCCCACACAAGTACAGTGAAGTGCCTTTCTTGTAAGCTCCAAACCCAACAATGCAGTAATCAATATCAATGTAGCGTGTGGTGGTTCACTTCTGTATTATCAAATGAGGAGAGACAAACTTATCACACAAGTCAGAGTTATACTTCAACTGAATCTTTATTAGTGAGAGCTTTGCAATAGCGATGGCTGGTCGATGAATCACCCTCAGATGATTTGTTGAGAGCCACAACACAAAGGCTACTGAGATCTTTTATAACAAAGTTCCACCCTCTAGTCGACATAACAAACGACAGATGTTTGGAACGGGTCACAAGGTGAGACTTTTTAAATGAGAAATCCCGTATCCCGTAGCCAGATAGCATTCACTATAAATTCTGTTCTTATCGTTCGGTTTGGCTCCTAAAACGAGGTTACGATCATGTTCCTGGTGCATCATAGCACAAAAACACCAACTCATCCAATGGCATAAATCAATTGTCAACTCCAGATACTCCCATCTCAAGTAAAACCCCTTCTTGACCCCACTCATGGACAAGCTCACTGAGGGGAGTGAGCCTCTAGGTCATACACTATCCCAGGATAAGTGCAAAATCAGAGATGACATACAATGGTTCCAGACACTACCCCACACATCTGTCTCAAACCTTATCTCCCCAACGCCAAAGGAGGGAGTGACTGGCGCACAGACAATGTGGAGACAAGTAATTGTTTCCCCGTTAATCACGCCATCCCTTCACATGGTTTAAGAATAGGTAAAGACACATTCAAATCAAATCAAATCCAATTTTATGTGTCACATACACATGGTTAGCAGATATTAATGCGAGTGTAGCGAAATGCTTGTGCTTCTAGTTCCGACAATGCAGTAATAACCAACAAGTAATCTAACTAACAATTCCAAAACTACTACCTTATACACACAAGTGTAAGGGGATAAAGAATATGTACATAAAGATATATGAATGAGTGATGGTACAGAGCGGCATAGGCAAGATACAGTAGATGGTATCGAGTACAGTATATACATATGAGATGAGTATGTAAACAAAGTGGCATAGTTAAAGTGGCTAGTGGTACATGTATTACATAAAGATGCAGTAGATGATATAGAGTACAGTATATACGTATACATATGAGATGAATAATGTAGGGTATGTAAACATTATATTAGGTAGCATTGTTTAAAGTGGCTAGTGATATATTTTATATTCCCATTATAAAGTGGCTGGAGTTGAGTCAGTGTGTTGGCAGCAGCCACTCAATGTTAGTGGTGGCTGTTTAACAGTCTGATGGCTTTGAGATAGAAGCTGTTTTTCAGTCTCTCGGTCCCAGCTTTGATGCACCTGTACTGAGCTCGCCTTCTGGATGATAGTGGGGTGAACAGGCAGTGGCTCGGGTGGTTGTTGTCCTTGATGATCTTTATGGCCTTCCTGTGACATCGGGTGGTGTAGGTGTCCTGGAGGGCAGGTAGTTTGCCCCCGGTGATGCGTTGTGCAGACCTCACTACCCTCTGGAGAGCCTTACGGTTGTGGGCGTAGCAGTTTCCGTACCAGGCGGTGATAAAGCCCGCCAGGATGCTCTTGATTGTGCATCTGTAGAAGTTTGTGAGTGCTTTTGGTGACAAGCCAAATTTCTTCAGCCTCTTGAGGTTGAAGAGGCGCTGCTGCACCTTCTTCACGATGCTGTCTGTGTGGGTGGACCAATTCAGTTTGTCCGTGATGTGTATGCCGAGGAACTTAAAACTTACTACCCTCTCCACTACTGTTCTATCGATGTGGATAGGGGGGTGTTCCCTCTGCTGTTTCCCCAGCTACAATGAATGCAGCCTCAGGATATATGGATTCCAGTTTGCAAAGAGTCAAATAAAGTTCGTTCAGAGCCATCGATGTGTCTGCTTTGGGGGGAATATATACGGCTGTGATTATAATCGAAGAGAATTCCCTTGGTAGATAATGCGGTCGACATTTGATTGTGAGGAATTCTAAATCAGGTGAACAGAAGGACTTGAGTTCCTGTATGTTGTTGTGACCACACCACGTCTCGTTAACCATGAAGCATACGCCCCCGCCCCTCTTCTTACCAGAAAGATGTTTGTTTCTGTCGGCGCGATGCGTGGAGAAACCAGCTGGCTGCACCGACTCCGATAGCGTCTCTCCAGTGAGCCATGTTTCCGTGAAGCAAAGAACGTTACAGTCTCTGATGTCCCTCTGGAATGCTACCCTTGCTCGGATTTCATCAACCTTGTTGTCAAGAGACTGGACATTGGCGAGAAGTATGCTCGGGAGTGGTGCACGATGTGCCCGTCTCCGGAGTCTAACCAGAAGACCGCTCCGTTTCCCTCTTTTACGAAGTCATTTTTTTGTGTCGCCGGCTGGGATCCATTCCGTTGTCCTGGGTGAACGGCAGAACACAGGATCCGGTTCGCAAAAGTCATATTCTTGGTCATACTGATGGTGAGTTGACGCTACTCTTATATTCAGTAGTTCTTCTCGACTGTATGTAATGAAACCTAAGATGACCTGGGGTACCAATGTAAGAAATAACACGTAAAAAAAACAAAAAACTGCATAGTTTCCTAGGAAGCGAGGCGGCCATCTTTGTCGGCGCCGGAAGACAATGCTCCCTCCTGTCCTCTTCTCTTTCTGATATTCTGCATAGCACCAGGGACATGTGAAAGACAAGCCTGACCTCTCCCCTCTCTGGGCCCCAGGTGACTGAGCCCCAGCTGAGGGAAGAAGTGCAACTGCCAACACCAGAGTCCGACGGGATATATTCTAATAACAAGTATATAATATAAGCATGTTATCTAGATAAGATATCTGAATTATCTATGTTACCCAAGTAATTCTGATTCTTCCGCCACAAGCACTAAAAATAAAATAAGGTAGGACAAAAAAAAGTAATAAGTAAGAAAACTATAGTATTTACAATGTGCAGGGACACTGAAGGGATTTAGGTAGATACAGTATATTAGGTGACTAGGTATCAGGATGTATGATAAACAGAGTAAGATCAACGCAAATGAGGATTGTATGTGAGTGGGTGTGCATGTGTGCATAGTCAGTTTACATGTGTGTGCATGCTATGTGTGTGTTGGAGTGTCAGTGTGTGTAACTGTATAGAATCCTGTCAGTGTGCAAATATTAAACGGTCTACTCACGTAGTCCATGTGGCCATTTTGTTAGCTATTTAGTAGTCTTATTGGATTGGGGATAGAAGCTTTTTAGGAGCCTGTTGGTGTCAGACTTTATGCACCGGTACCGCAGAAGCAGAGAAAAGAGTCTATGGTTTAGGCGGCTGGATTTTTAAAGATTTTCCTGGCATTCCTTTCACACCACCTGATATAGAGGTCCTTTAGCTCATTTGATGATTCTATATTACTTGTTTCTTGTGTAATTTATAGAACAGTCAAGATAACATCTGAAAACTCCCTCGAGAGGTGGAAAGGTCGATATTTGACCATCAGGTATTCCAAAACGTGTCGAGACTTCCACTGCGATCGAGTCACCATTTGTTGTTGATGAAGAGGCAAATCCCTCCCCCTCTTCAATTTCCCTGACTCTACTGTCCTGTCCCCTCGGTGAATGGAGAGAGAGAGAGAGGCAGAGAGAGAGAGAGAGAGAGAAAGAGAGAGAGGCAGAGAGAGAGGCATAGAGAGAGGCAGAGAGAGAGAGAGAGAGAGAGAGAGAGGGAGGCAGAGAGAGAGGCAGAGAGAGAGGCAGAGAGAGAGACAGAGAGAGGGGCAGAGAGAGAGAGAGAGAGAGAGAGAGAGAGAGGGGGGAGAGAGAGAGGGGGAGAGGGAGGCAGAGAGAGGGAGGCAGAGAGAGGGAGGCAGAGAGAGAGAGGCAGAGAGAGAGAGGCAGAGAGAGAGAGACAGAGAGAGAGAGAGGCAGCACACAGGAGCAGCTCAATAAATCACTGTGTTGGATGGGGGGATTAGTCCAGGACATTTAGCTACCATCTCTTTACCAGCAACTCAATCCCATCATGACAAAGAGTAAGACATGACATGGGCCTCCTATACAGTCTGTCAATTTATACATTAACAATCCTCATTGCATTACAAGGCCAGTTTCATGGGTCCTTCAGTAAGAAGAACCTTTTCAATAATAATCTTCACTGACAATGCTTATTTGCCCAGGACCATTGATGGAAAAAGTACCCAATTGTCATACTTGAGTAAAAGTAAAGATACCTTCATAGAAAAGTTCACCCAGTAAAATAATACTTGAGTAAAAGTCTAAAAGTATTTGGTATAAATAGTATAGAAACTAAAAGTATAAATCATTTCAAATTCCTTATATCAAGCAAATCAGACAACACCATTTTGTTGTTTTTATGTATTTACGGATAGCCAGGGGTACACTCCAACACTCCAACATCATTTACAAACAAAGCATTTGTGTTTGTGAGTCCGCCATATCAGAGGAAATAGGGATGACCAGGGATGTTCTCTTGATACGTGCGTAAATTGGACCATTGTCTGGTCCTGCTAAGCATTCAAAATGTAACAAGTACTTTTGTGTGTCAGGAATAGTACATTCTTTCTTCAGGAATGGAGTGAAGCAAAAGTAAAAGTTGTCAGAAATATAAATAGTAAAGTAAAGTACAGATACCCCCCAAAATACTTAAATAAATATACTTTATTAAAGCACTTTTATTTTTTACGTTTTTTTTTAAACCTACTAAGTTAAGAACAAATTATTATTTACAATGACGGCCTACCGGGGAATAGTAGGTTAACTGCCTTGTTCAGGGGCAGAACAACATATTTTTACCTTGTCAGCTCAGGGATTCAATCCAGCAACCTTTTGGTTACTGGTCCAACGTTCTAACCACTAGGCTACCTGCCATACTTAAATACTTTAAACAACTGCCCAGGACTAGGCTTAATCTCTGTCTATGAAACTGGCCCACAAATGCTTCTTGTCACTAAGAAAGTAAATCAAAATGCTGTTTTTGTGCTGATAATCTCTGTCTGTCCGTCTGTCTCTGTCTGACCCAACATTCAGTCATGGTACACAGGGAAAGCCATCAGTGATTTAGAGTTTGTCTAAGCTGAGGCTGTTTACTCAGACCTGGTACACACTACACAGGAAGAGCCATCAGTGGTTTTGGGTTTCTGGCTGAGGCTGATTGAACCAACATCCAGTTGACCTTGTAGACCGAGGAAGTGCCAAAGAAGGAGAGCCATCAGTGAGCTGGGAGTTCTAACTATGTCCCTTTCTATTTCTGAAGAGTGTTCAGTGGCTGACCCCTTGATTTGTTCAGCCTGTCACAGCGGAAGAGCAGGAAGTGGACCTTCAGTCCTGACATGGGCATAGCAGCACATAGACAACAAACGTTTGATTAACTCGAAAGTCTACTTTATTCTCCCTCCCCTTGTGTCACGACTCAGTGCCAAATCTAATCTGTGTTATGTTCTGCAGAAACTAAAACAGATAAATAAAATAACAAAATAGAGCTTTGAGGGGTCCTTGTGTTTCAGCACTGGCTGGGAGAGACAATGGGCCAGATTATATTTACAAAACCAATCAATTGGTAGTTTGTTTAAACCTGTTTTATTTACAACTCTTAAAAATGGAGATTCAATTATTAAAAAATATTCTCTGGCATTCTGATTCACATTACAAATTCTTTACTATTAAATGCTATTGCTATTAAGTCCATTTATTTTGTTTTACCATGCCACATTACAAACTTTTTAAAATGGGTTTGACAATATTATTACACATAGAATCCAATAATAGGATCTCTGTTGGTTTGCCTGCATTCCAATTAATTATGCCAGCAAATTGCATAGGGTCAACCTTATCAGCCATACCAGATGCCCAGTTTTTCTATGATAATATGATTGCACAAATAAACAGTCAATATCAAGTTATCTGAATTTGAATGACATGAACCCATTTCATTCCTATCACATCCAATACAAACAGCTTTGACCAAGCAGCGGCTATTAATAAAATAAAATCAAGTTTTAACACACCAACCTGGAACGTCAACGCTGGTGATCAATTGGCTGGTCTAATTGTTTATCTTAGATAAGGGAATACAGGCAAAAGGTCAACAATCACAGGTCGCGCAAGCTCTCTCCCAGTCCCTGCAGATAGGAACATTAAACAGATGTTTTAACTGCAAATACAACTAATAAGATGAGTCAAAGAGAACATGGTTCAGAGTGAATAAGTCTGTTGAGAATACATTTAAAACAGTAAAAAAATGCAATAATTAATACTGGTCACAATGTGTACTACCAGAGACAAACATACATGAACGTTTGTGGACACCTGCTCGTCAAACATCTCATTCCAGGCCTCCTGAGTGGCACAGTGGTCTAAGGCACTGCATTGCGGTTCTAGCTGTGCCACTACAGATCCGGGTTCGAGACCAGGCTCTGTTGAAACCGGGAGACCCATGGGGTGGTGACAGGGGGACCCATTTTTGGCATTGCTCATGGCGATCTAAGGCTTTTGTGCGGCTGCTCAGCCATGGAAACCCATTTCAAGAAGCTCCTGACGTACAGTTCTTGTGTTGCCGTTGCTTCAAGAGGCAGTTTGGAACTCGGTAGTGAGTGTTGCAACCGAGGACAGACAATTGTTATGTGCCTCAGCACTCAGCAGTCTGGTTCTGTGAGCTTGTGTGGCCTACCACTTGGGCAGAAAGTTGACTAACAGACTTGTTGGAAAGGTGGCATCCTATGACGGTGCAACATCGAAAGTCACTGAACTCTTTAGTAAGGCCATTCGACTGCTAATGTTTGTCCATGGAGATTGCATGGCTGTGTGGTCGATTTTATACACCTGTCAATATCAGGTGTATAAATTGCTGAATTCACTAATTTTAAGGAGTGTCCACATACTTTGTATATATAGTGTACTTCATAATTTTCCATTTGTAAAGCAAGAGCGTACAACAAAGGACACATGAAATGATTGAGGCGTTCAACCACCAAAACACATATTCATCAAATCTAGAAAGATTTAGAATAAAAAGCACAATACAAAATAGTTGTTGTAAAAATCTTATGTACAGCCTCCTTCACACTTTCAAGACAGTTCCTTTTAACCCAGCAAGTTGTAGCTCCGACTTCCACTAGGATTAACATTTTCATTTCAGTGACGCAGATATTTCAGTACGCTACCCAAAACCAGGATTCATTTCATTCTGAGGCTGAAATCCATCTAATTCATCCCTAGCTTCTCAAACGAGCAAACTAAGAAACAGAGGTACTAGACACGGTAGTTACTTAGTCTGCAACACCCATCGAACGAAACCAGCGGACTTCCTGGTCCTAATCTGAAAAGATAAGAAATACAGGAACTTAGCATAAATGAAGGGGACTAAACTGAAATTTTTTATTTTATTTTTTATTTTACCTTTATTTAACCAGGCAAGTCAGTTAAGAACACATTCTTATTTTCAATGACGGCCTGGGAACAGTGGGTTAACTGCCTGTTCAGGGGCAGAACGACAGATTTGTACCTTGTCAGCTCGGGGGTTTGAACTCTCAACCTTCTGGTTACTAGTCCAACGCTCTAACCACTAGGCTACTAGAGAAAGAAAAATGACAGTAACTTTAGCATGAACTGAAATGGAGGAATGTGAATCAAGTGAAAAATGTCCGTTAACACATCCTCAGACCTGAAAACCAGGCCTCTGTGGTCTCTAAATACTCTTTTGTGGCTTTTCAGGGCAGAACAGAAACCTGTGATGAATCACAGGAGCCCATTTGGCTGCCCAGTGAGGTGAAAATGTTTTTTATCATCAGCCAAACTGGTGCCACCTCTGATAATACCTGCCCCTCACAAAAGCATTAGCAAAGAAACCTGCTCGACCACTCCTTTTTTTATCAACACAAACCAGTCAAATAAGAACAAATTATTATTTACAATGACGGCTTACCAAAACCTAACCAATCTGAGCGCCGCCCTATGGGACTCCCAATCACGGCCGGTTATGATACAAACCGGGTCTGTTGAGACGCCACTAGCACTGAGATGCAGTGCCTTAGACCGCTGCGCCACTCAGGAGCTTTTAAGTAAGAAGGCCTTAGCACACATATGTCAGAGTCAAGGCCCGCGGGCCACATCCGGCCCGCGAGAAGGTTTTTTACGGCCCCTGGGATGATCTTGATTTGTTATTAGAACCGGCCCGCAGACCGCAGCAAGCCGGCAGCCCGCAGATCTTTTACACGCACCAATACTACATTTCCCACAATGCAACGGTGACGCACCGAGCAGTAGGCTGCTTCATTTCAATATTTATTGGCACAGCAGTTGTCAGCATCACAGTAAAATTAACTTTCAGATACCCATCAAAAATGGCAAAACGGAAGGTGGACACTGAGAACCGGGGGTTTCAAACAAGGTGGGAGTCGGAGTATTTGTTCACGGAGGTAGCTGGAAAACCTGTGTGTCTTCTGTGTGGAGAAAGTGTGGCGGTACTGAAAGAGTATAATCTGAGACGACATTATGAAACGAAACACGCGGACAAAAACAAGAATATGGACATGGAACAAAGGCTACAAAAGGCAGAGGAATTAAAACGAGGCCTCAAATCTCGACAGGCTCTGTTCAAAAAAGCCAAATCACAAGGCCAGGCTGCTGTCAAGGCCAGTTTTATTTTGGCAGAAGAGATCGCTAAATCAGCCCGGCCATTTACGGAGGGGGATTTCATCAAAAACTGCATGATTAAAGTTTGTGACAAAGTTTGCCCAGAAAAAAGGCAACTCTTTTTAAATGTGAGTCTGAGCAGAAACACCATTGCCGAGAGAGTAGACCAGTTGTCCATCAATCTAAAAGAGCAGCTTGTGAAAAAGGGAAAAGATTTCATTGCATATTCCTTGGCTGTGGATGAGAGCACCGACATTTCTGACATTGCCCAGTTGTCAATTTTCATCCGCGGAGTGGACTCCAGCCTAAGCGTGACAGAGGAGTTTTTTGGCTTTACGTCCTATGCATGGCACAACTACGGGGCATGATTTGTATGAAGAGGTGTCAAGATGTGTAAATGAGATGGAGCTGCCTTGGGAAAACTCGTGGGTTTGACAACCGACGGAGCACCTGCGTTGTGTGGACACAGGAGCGGACTGGTAGCGAAGATACGGGAAAAGATGCAAGAGGAAAACGCGACAGGTGAGCTGACAGCTTATCATGGTATCATACACCAGGAAGCGTTGTGCGGTAAAGCCCTTGAAAATGGAGCATGTAATGAGCATCATCACGCGCACAGTTAACTTTATCAGAGCCAAAGGTTTGAATCACCGCCAGTTCAAGGCATTTCTGACGGAGTTAGAAACGGAGCATGGTGATTTGCCTTATCACACAGAGGTGTGATGGCTAAGCCAGGGAAAGGTGCTTCAAAGATGTTTCGAGC
>NW_025746894.1:0-17500 GCF_021184085.1 Oncorhynchus gorbuscha
AGGGTCGTTGTCCTGATGGAAGTTGAACCGTCACACCAGTCTGAGGTCCTGAAGCCACTCCTGTGTTGTCTTGGCTCTGTACTTAGGCGTTGTCCTGTTGGAAGTTGAACCGTCACACCAGTCTGAGGTCCCAAAGCCACTCCTGTGTTGTCTTGGCTCTGTACTTAGGTCGTTGTCCTGTTGGAAGTTGAACCGTCACCAGTCTGAGGTCCCGAGTGCTCTGGAGCAGGTTTTCATCAAGGATCTCTCTGTGCTCAGGTCCTCTTTCCCTCGATACAGACTAGTCTCACAGTCTCTGCCGCTGAAACACATCCCCACCGCATGATGCTGCCACCACCATGCTTCACCGTAGGGATGATGCCAGGTTTCCTCCAGACATGATGCTGCCACCACCATGCTTCACCGTAGGGATGATGCCAGGTTTCCTCCAGACATGATGCTGCCACCACCATGCTTCACCGTAGGGATGATGCCAGGTTTCCTCCAGATGTGATGCTTGGCATTTAAAGAGTTCCAATCTTGGTTTCACCAGACCAGAGAATATTGTTTCTCATGGTCTGGGATTCCTTTAGGTGCCTTTAGCAAACTCCAGAGGAACTCAAAAGCTCTTTCAGAGTGACCATCGAGTTCGTAGTCAACTCCCTGACCTAGGTCCGCTCAGTTTGGCAGGGCGTCCAGCTCTAGGAAGAGTCTTGGTAGTTCCAAACTTCTTCCATTTAAGAATGATGGAAGTCACTGTGTTCTTGGGAACATTCAATGCTGCATAAATGTTCTTGGGAAACATTTTTGTACCCTTCCCCAGATCTGTGCCTCCCACAATCCTGTCTCAAAGTTCTACGGACAATTCCTTCAACCTCATGGCTTGGTTTTTGCTCTGACATGCACTGTCAACTGTGAGACCTTATATAGACAGGTGTGTGCCTTTCCAAATCATGTTGAATCAATTGAATTTCCCACAGGTGGACTCCAATCAAGTTGTAGAAACACCTTAAGGATGAACATCTCTGGAGACCTGAAAAACGGCTGTGAAGCATCGCTTCCCATCTAACCTGACAGAGCTTGAAGGGCCCCTGAGTGGCACACCGGTGTAAGGCACTGCATTTGTATGCTAGACACATTACTACAGACCCTGGTTCGATTCCAGGCTGTTTCACAACCGGCCGTGATTGGGAGTCCCATAGGGCGGCGCACAATCGGCCCAGCGTCGTCCGGGTTTGGCCGGAGTAGGCCGTCATTCTAAATAAGAATTTTTTCTTAACTGACTGTCCTGGTTTTAAATAAAATGTTAAAATAATGATAAATGGAAACAGGATGCACCTGAGCTCAATTTAGAATTTCATAGCAATGGGTCTGAATACTAAGTATTTCAGTTTTCATATTTAATAATTTTGCAAACATTTCTTTAGAAAAACTTTATAGGTTTATAGGGTATTGTCTGTAGACTGTTGAGGATTTAAAAAATGTATTTAATCAATTTTAGAATAAGGTTGTAACATAACAAAATGTGGGAAAAGTAAAAGGGTCGGAATACTTTCTGAATGCACTGTATGTGTGTGTGTGTGTGTGTGTGTGTGTATCTGTGAGTCTGTGTGTGTGTGTGTGTGTGTGTGTGTGTGTGTGTGTGTGTGTGTGTGTGTGTGTGTGTGTGTGTGTGTGTGTGTGTGTGTGTGTGTGTGTGTGTGTGTGTGTGTGTGTGTGTGTGTATCTGTATATTTATCTGAGTCTGTGTGTGTGTGTGTGTGTGTGTGTATCTGTGAGTGTGTGTGTATCTGTGAGTGTATCTGAGAGTCTGTGTGTGTGTGTGTGTGTGTGTATCTGCACGTCTGTGTGTGTGTGTGTGTGTATCTGCGAGTCTGTGTGTGTGTGTGTGTGTGTGTGTGTATCTGCGAGTCTGTCTGTGTGTGTGTGTGTATCTGCGAGTCTGTCTGTGTGTGTGTGTGTGTGTGTATCTGCGAGTCTGTCTGTGTGTGTGTGTGTGTGTGTGTGTGTGTGTGTGTGTGTGTGTATCTGTGGGTCTGTGTGTGTGTGTATCTGTGAGTCTGTGTGTGTGTGTATCTGTATGTTTATCTGTGAGTCTGTGTGTGTGTGTGTGTATCTTTGAGTCTGTGTGTGTGTGTGTCACCTGCTCTCATCTGACATGTAGTCGACTTCCAGGCCCTCAAAGTCTCCATCGTCACTGTCCTCATTAGCCTCGCTGTCACTGCCCCTCTTCTTCTTCTTCTTCTTCCCCTTCCCCTTCCCCTTCACATCCCCCTCTTTCTTCTTGGGCTTGCTGTCTCCATCTGACAGGAAGAGGAGGAGAGAAAAGAGAGGGAACGTAAAGAGAGATGCACCTTCTAACAATTCAACAGTTGAACATGTAAAATGTACTTATTTGTTGGACATTGAGATGCGTCTTCAGCTAACAGACACGTGGTTCATACACACTGTATACTAGTGATGAGCACCGACATGGATAATCCACGTTGAAATCGGTTGCATTTTTTCCTGTTAAATATCAATATCATATCACAATATCAGAAACACTTTGCTGTACATGTTGTTTACCCAAATTATAATGTAAAATATTTGTAAAAAAATAATAAAATACATTGCATCTGTGTTCATTTCTTGTGTGTGTGTGGATCTCTGTGAAGTCCAGACAACTAAGGGGTCTGTGGTGATTTTCACCATTTGTTTGGATTCCTCACGTCTTAATCATTGTTAAGAAGAAGTTTGGTCCATATCGGATGTTAGGAACTATATTTATTGAATATTATATAAATCCTATCAATTTAAATGGCCAATTTGGGTGCAATCAACACGCTTTCAATTTGAGTTCTAATTGTCTTTCAGAAAAATAACGTTCAAGAAATGCTAATCTGATCTGTTTCTAACTGCAGATACCATTTCAGATCAATCTGATTGGTGGGTGTCCAAAACTTTTCTTGTGCTTTTTGAGGTTGAATGACTCCCATGCCCCTTTTTACTCTGCTTTCATTCTCATCATTACTGGGCTCTCCCTTCCTCCATCCCTCTCACCTCCCTTTCATCCTTCTCTCCTCCCTCCCTCCCTCCCTCCCTCTCTCCATCCTTCTCTCCTCCCTCCGTCTCGCCTCCCTCCCTCATTCTTCTCTCCACCCTCCTTCCATCCTTCTCTCCTCCCTCCCTCCATCCTTCTCTCCTCCCTCCCTCCATCCTTCTCTCCACCCTCCTTCCATCCTTCTCCTCCCTCCCTCCCTCCATCCTTCTCTCCTCCCTCCCTCCTCCATCTTCTCTCCTCCCTCCCTCCCACCTCCCCTTTCATCCTTCTCTCCTCCCTCCCTCCATCCTTCCTTCTGACCTCCCTCTCTCCATCCTTCTCTCCTCCCTCCCTCATTCTTCTCTCCCCCCTCCCATCCTTCTCTCCCTCCATCCTTCTCTCCTCCCTCCCTCCATCCTTCTCTCCTCCCATCCTTCTCTCCTCCCATCCTTCTCTCCTCCCTCCCTCCATCCTTCTCTCCTCCCTCCCTTCTCTCCTCCCTCCCTCCATCCTTCTCTCCTCCCTCCCTCCATCCTTCTCTCCCCCTCCTTCCATCCTTCTCTACTCCCTCCCTCCATTCATCCTCCCTCCCATCCTCTCTTCCATCCTTCTCTCCACAGAAGCTGCTGTCACTTTCCTCTACTCCATCTCAGTTGACCTTTCTGCGACTCCTCACATCCCATCTCCTCGCCTCGTTCTCAACTGTATTGGAGAAGGTAAAGACGAGAGGATGCAACAAATCGAGGAAAGATGAAATCGCACGCCACTGTTGCTCATCACTGCTCAGCTCTCCTCTCTCCTCACCTTCGTCCATCTCTCCTCACCTTCTCCTCCACTGCTGTCGCTCTCATCACTGCTCAGCTCCTGCAATCCGTTTTGTCACCAAAGCTCCATATACTACCCACCATTGCGACCTGTACGCTCTCGTTGGCTGGCCCGCTTCATACTCGTCGCCAAACCCACTGGCTCCATGTCATCTACAAGACCCTGCTAGGTAAAGTCCCCCTTATCTCAGCTCGCTGGTCACCATAGCATCTCCCACCTGTAGCACACGCTCCAGCGGGTATATCTCTCTAGTCACCCCCAAAACCAATTCTTTCTTTGGCCGCCTCTCCTTCCAGTTCTCTGCTGCCAATGACTGGAACGAACTATAAAAATCTCTGAAACTGGAAACACTTATCTCCCTCACTAGCTTTAAGCACCAACTGTCAGAGCAGCACACAGATTACTGCACCTGTACATAGCCCACCTATAATTTAGCCCAAACAACTACCTCTTTCCCTACTGTATTTAATATATTTATTTATTTTGCTCCTTTGCACCCCATTATTTTTATTTCTACTTTGCACATTCTTCCATTGCAAATCTACCATTCCAGTGTTTTACTTGCTATATTGTATTTACCTCCTCACCTCATTTGCTCACATCGTATATAGACTTGTTTATACTGTATTATTGACTGTATGTTTGTTTTACTCCATGTGTAACTCTGTGTCGTTGTATCTGTCGAACTGCTTTGCTTTATCTTGGCCAGGTCGCAATTGTAAATGAGAACTTCTTCTCAACTTGCCTACCTGGTTAAATAAAGGTGAAAAAAACACAAGAAAAACCTTCTCCTCCACTGCTGTCGCTCTCATCACTGTTCAGCTCTCTTCTCTCCTCACCTTCTCCTCCACTGCTGTCTCTCTCATCACTGCTCAGCTCTCTTCTCTCTTCAACTTCTCCTCCACTGCTGTCTCTCTCATCACTGCTCAGCTCTCTTCAACTTCTCCACTGCTGTCTCTCTCATCACTGCTCAGCTCTCTTCTCTCCTCACCTTCTCCTCCACTGCTGTCTCTCTCATCACTGCTCAGCTCTCTTCTCTCCTTACCTTCTCCTCCGCTGCGGTCTCTCTCATCACTGCTCAGCTCTCTTCTCTCCTCCACTGCTGTCTCTCTCATCACTGCTCAACTCTCTTCTCTTCTCTCCTTACCTTCTCCTCCACTGCTGTCTCTCTCATCACTGCTCAACTCTTCTCTTCTCTTCTTACCTTCTCCTCCACTGCTGTCTCTCTCATCACTGCTCAACTCTCTTCTCTTCTCTCCTCACCTTCTCCTCCACTGCTGTCTCTCTCATCACTGCTCAACTCTTCTCATCTCTCCTCACCTTCTCCTCCGCTGCTGTCGCTCTCATCACTGCTCAGCTCCAGGTCATCCTCCAGGTCATGGATGCGCAGGTCCCCTCCTCTTCCTCCCTTCTTCTTTTTCTTCTTCCCCCCCTTCTCGCCTTCCTCGTCGTCATCGTCCGGCCCTCTCTCCTGCTCCCGCAGGCGCCTCTGGAGCATGATGCTGAAGTGGTTCACCACCTTGTTCCTCCTGAGGGGGAGGGGAAGTAGTGTGTACCCCAGTACGTTCCCCCACATCTACCCCCTAGTGTTTTTACCTGAGGGGTGAATTTGCACCCCCTATCTTTATTCTTCCCCTCAGTATTTCCCCTTCTCCTGTCTCTCTCCCCTCCACTTCACCCTCTCCTCACCTGCCCCACTCCTCCTCTGCCTCCTCGGCGGTCAGCGTGCGGTGTTTGGCCTGGGGCACGAAGTTGTACCAACCGTTGACGGGGAAGGCCTCAAAGGCCCCGTCGGGACACTGGGTAAAGATGTAGTAGGACGCATTCTCCGTTATGCCCCCTTTCTTCGTTCCCTTGAACCTGAAACAGAGAGAAACATGTTGATAATAAAGGATAGTTCAGGCTATATGGGAGTTCCTCCTTGCCCTCGGATCGACAGAAAGACAAAGGATGGCTTGGTAAGTATTTGTGAGAGACCAGAGCTAAGTAAAGGTAAGATCAAGGCCTGTGTGGAGCCTACCTCTTCCCTGCCTTGCCGTTGACCTTGAGGATCCAGGGTTGGTCCTCCACCTTGAACTCCCTGGTGACTATTCCAAACTTCTTCCTGCGTGCCTCCTCCCTCTGCTTCTTCCCAAACTCACTGCCTGCCGCCCCCTCCTCAGTCTCCTCCACACCATACATCCTCCTGTTACTCATGTCCCGCTCCATACGAGCCTGGGGGGAAGGGGAAAGGAGGGAGGAGAGAAGACAGAGCGTGAGACGGATGGGACAACGGGAGCAGAGTAGGGAGATGAAGTGTAGAAGGTAATATAAATAATAGAAGGGGAGGAGAGGAAGGTAGAGCGAGAGACGGGGAGGGAGAGAGAGACGGGGGAGGGAGAGAGAGACGGGGAGAGAGACGGGGGGAGAGAGAGACGGGGGGAGACGGGGAGGGGTAGAGAGAGACGGGGGGAGACGGGGAGGGGAGAGAGAGACAGGGGGGAGGGGAGAGAGAGACAGGGGGGAGGGGAGAGAGAGACAGGGGGGAGGGGGAGAGAGAGGCGGGGAGGGGGAGAGAGAGAGGCGGGGAGGGGGGAGAGAGAGAGACGGGGAGGGGAGAGAGAGAGACGGGGGGGGGAGACGGGGAGGGGGACGGGGAGGGGGAGAGAGATGGGGGAGGGGGAGAGAGACGGGGGAGGGGGAGAGAGACGGGGAGGGGGGAGAGAGACGGGGAGGGGGAGAGAGACGGGGAGGGGGAGAGAGACGGGGAGGGGGGAGAGAGACGGGGACGGGGGGAGAGAGACGGGGACGGGGGGAGAGAGACGGGGGGGGGGAGAGAGACGGGGAGGGGGGAGAGACGGGGACGGGGGAGAGAGAGGGGACGGGGGAGAGAGAGACGGGGACGGGGGGAGAGAGACGGGAGGGGGAGAGAGACGGGAGGGAGAGAGAGACGGGTAGGGAGAGAGAGAGACGGGTAGGGACAGAGAGAGACGGGAGGGAGAGAGAGAGACGGGGAGGGGAGAGAAGAGAGAGGGGGAAGAGGGGGGAGACAGGTAGGGAGAGAGAGAGACGGGGAGGGGGAGAGAGACGGGGGAGAGACGGGGAGGGGGAGAGAGAGACGGGGGGGGAGAGATGGGGGGGGAGACGGGGAGGGGGACGGGGAGGGGCAGAGAGAGACGGGGAGGGGGAGACGGGGAAGGGAAAGAGACGGGGAGGGGAGAGAGACGGGGAGTAGGAGAGAGAGACGGGGGGGGGAGAGAGAGACGGGGAGGGGAGAGAGAGACGGGGAGGGGGAGAGAGAGAGAGAGACAGAAACGTGGAGGGGAGAGAGACAGAAACGGGGAGGGGGGAGAGAGAGAGACAGAAACGTGAGGGGGAGAGAGACAGAAACGGGAAGGGGAGAGAGAGAGAAACGGGGAGGGGAGAGAGAGAGAGAGGGAGAGAGACGGGGAGGGAGAGAGAGACGGGGAGGGAGAGAGAGACGGGGAGGGAGAGAGAGACGGGGAGGGAGAGAGAGAGACAGGAAGGGGAGAGAGAGACGGGGAGGGAGAGAGAGAGACGGGGAGGGAGAGAGAGAGACGGGGAGGAGAGAGAGAGGGAGGGAGAGAGAGAGACGGGGAGGTGGGGGGAGAGAGACGGGGAGGTGGGGGAGAGAGACGGGGAGGTGGGGGGGGAGAGGGGGAGGTGGGGAGAGAGACGGGGAGGGGAGAGAGAGACGGGGAGGGAGAGAGAGAGACGGGGAGGGAGAGAGAGAAGGGGAGGGGGAGAGAGACGGGGAGGTGGGGGAGAGAGACGGGGAGGTGGGGGGAGAGAGACGGGGAGGTGGGGGGAGAGAGACGGGAGGTGGGGGGAGAGAGACGGGGAGGTGGGGGGAGAGGGGGAGGTGGGGAGAGAGACGGGGGGGGGAGAGAGAGAGAGAGAGAGACAGAAACGGGGAGGGGGAGAGAGACAGAAACGGGGAGGGGGGAGAGAGAGAGACGGGGAGGGAGAGAGAGACGGGGAGGGAGAGAGAGAGCGAAGGAGAGACAGACGACAGGGAGAGAGAACGAAGGAGACAGACAGGGAGAGAGAATCATTGAGTGTTCTTGTAGGCTATTGAGGAAAGTTGTAATGAGAGGGAGTTTCCCAGAGAGTTGGCCTGCATACCTGGGTCCAGGAGGAGCAGTTTACTTTGTCCCCAGAGTTAAAGGCCATGATGCTGTACTTCTTACTGGTGTTCCTACACACACACACAGGTTAGTGGTGTAAGCTATGTCATGATTCATGTAGATACCACATCATGTACAGTGCATTTGAAAGTGTTCAGACCTCTTGACTTTTTCCACAGACCTTATATAGACAGGTGTGTGCCTTTCCAAATCATGTCAAATCAATTTAATTTTCCACAGGTGGACTTCAATCAAGTTGTAAAAACATCTCAAGGATGATCAATGGAAACAGGATGCATCGGAGCTCATTTTTAGGGTCTCATAGCAAAGGCTCCGAATACTTATGTAAATAAGGGATCTATTTATATTTTTTTTATAAAATGTGCAAAAATGTCTAAAGACCTGTTTTCACTTTGTCATTATAAACCATTGTATGTAGATTCAGGAGGGAATTATTTAAAAATATATATATTTTAGATTAATACTGTAATGTAAAGATCTGAGTGGCTGGTAGATTTTTTTAAATGTACCTGACACAGTGGCTGGTGAACCAAAAAGTAAATTGTATGTCCTGCTTGGAACACTACACATACAGAAGATACACTTAGGGAAAGTTAGCTGTTTTATCACCCAAGGTTTTTGTTTGAGATGTTTTTTTTTATGTGTGTTCACTCCCGCGTTTCCATTAGCTCAGGAAGTGTCGTAATTCAGATAGTTCAGGTAAATGTGCAACGCAAAAAAAACTCTGTGGGAATCCGTGTTAAAATGATGCACGTTAAGTGTCTTTTGTACTTGGACAATTATTTTGGGGTGATTTGAAAGGAGAGTGAGGTTCCATAACCGTATTGCAAGCAATGATTATTAACGGTTAGACAGAGAGTCGGGAATGTTGTACACATTGGCCCTGCTGTGGTCAAATGTTAAATGAGAACCCAATGGCTGTAGGCCTTGGATAGTACTTACTTGGGGACCCGGACTATGTACTCTGTAGAAGAGGAACTGCTGCCACCCTGTAAAAAAACACACACAGTTTGCTACACTACATATACAAACGTAAGTGGACACCCCTTCAAATGAGTGGATTCGGCTATTTCAGCCACACTCGTTGCTGGCAGGTGTATAAAAATTGAGCACACAGACATGCAATCTCAGTAGACAAACATTGGCAGTAGAATGCCCTTAGTGAAGAGCTCAGTGATTTTCAAATCCTTCAAAGGATGCCACCTTTCCAACTAGTCAGTTCGTAGAATTTATGCTGTTAGAACTGCCCCGGTCAACTCTTAACTGCTGTTATTGTGAAGTGGAAACATTTAGGAGCAACAACGGATCACCCACACAGTGGTAGGCCACACAAGCTCACAGAACGGGACCGCCGAGTGCCGAAGCCCGTATAAATCGTCTGTCCTCAGTTGCAACACTCACTACCAAGTTCCAAACTGCCTCTGGAAGCAACGTAGGTCAAGAACTGTTTGTCAGGAGCTTCATGTAATGGGTTTCCATGGCCGAGCAGCTGCACATAAGCCTAAAATCACAATGCCAAGCGTTGGCTAAAGTGATGTGAAGCTTGCCTCCATTGGACTCTGGAGCAGTGGAAATGCCTTCTCTGGAGTGGTGAATCACATTTCACCATTTGGCAGTCTAAAGGACGAATCTGAGTTTGGCGGATGCCAGGAGAACACTACCTTCCCCAATGCATAGTGCAGACAGTAAAGTTTGATGGAGGAGGAATAATGGTCTGGGGCTGTTTTTCATGTTCAGGCTCCTTAGTTTCGGTAAAGGGAATCTTAACGCTACAGCAGACATTGACATTCTAGACGATTCTGTGCTTCAAACTTTGTGGCAACAGTTTGGAGAAGGACCTTTCCTGTTTCAGCATGACAATGCCCCCGTGTACAAAGCAAGGTCCATACAGAAATAGTTTGTCGAGATCGGTAGAAGAACTTGATTGGCCTGCACAGAGCCCTGACCTCAACCTCAAGGAACACCTTTTGGATGAATTGGAATGACGGCTGAGAGCCAGGCCTAAATGCCCAACATCAATGTCCGACCTCACTAATGTTTTAGTGGCCGAATTCAGAATGGAAGCAAATCCCTGCAGCAATGTTCCAACATCTAGTGGAAAGCTTTCCCAGAACAGTGGAGGCTGCTATAGCAGTAAAGGGAGGACCATCTCCATATTAATGCCCAGCAAGCCTGACAATGAGATAAGCAAGCAACAGATGAAGCAAATGTGTTGAGCAATAGACTGATACCGTCATGTTGACCCTACAAGTAAACCATACACCCAATACTTACCAATGAAGCCATGGTCGACTGTATACAGAGGCAGTATGCCCCTATTCTTAGTCAAGCAGTCACCTGTAAGTGATCACCTGTTGAAGTATAACGACATTTTTTTCAGTTCATAGCAAGATAGAACACTATAGGACATGCTTAACTGACTTCGGTCTCAGCATATGCAGAAATGACTCATCAAAAGGCAGTTGTGGTCATTTATGTACGAACGTTAGCTATAGAACCATATATTTTGGATATTAAAGGCTTCGCCTCTTCCTCTGATAGAGCTAAGTTACTACTTACTGTACGTTAGTCTGTAGCTAGTTACCAGTAGGCTAAGACACTCAATAAATATATTGACCCAGTCAACCTACCTCTTCAAAATGTGCGAAACAAAAAGATGTTGCTTCATAGGTAATCAAACGTAAATCGTGGATAACATTTCATATTAGAATGTATCTAGCACTTAATATCTGGTAGCTAACGTTACTCATGCAGTCGTTAGTTAAATATTTGTCTTGGGTTAGTACTATCTGGTATCCTTTGGACGTCCCTACCCAACCTAACCATAAACCTTTTCCTTTATTTCGGTAGGGACGTACTAAGGATCTAAAATAACACTAACACATGACAAGTCCTGCTGCTTTCCGCCAACCGTTCCGTCAAGAATAATGGTCGGCCGGAAAACAAATTCAAACAGCACTTAGTTCTTAGTAGATAGGTGCCATAGGCTCGTGCCGCGAAACCAAAGAATATCCTATTATTAAAACAACTGTCCATTGTTTCCAGTTATCTACGAAATATGACCTATAATTCATTACAATTCCTTCTAAAAAGTATAATTATTGCAGTTAGATGACATCATCCTCTGTGAGGAAATAGCAAGCATATTGTAAACAGTTTTTGAGATAAAAGTTTGAGGTGTGATTTTTAATGCGTTGGCCACAAGTACGAGTATAACGGGTCAACATTATTTGCGTACAAGTTAACAGAAATTGACTTTTAAAAGTGAGATTTTCACTGTACAATTACTTTAAATCCTTGGTGACGATTAATGATTGAAAACATCTGGTTGACAACTGTTGAGAGACCTGCTGTGGTTCTACCTTGCTGCAAATTTGTCAAGACTCAAATTATTTTTATTTAACAAACTGTATCGGGCAATATATACACATTTTCATTGATAAATTACAGCCATACTATATTTGTGCACTTGTGAAGGAGTGTCCAATTTGTAAGTCGCTCTGGATAAGAGCGTCTGCTAAATGACTTAAATGTAAATGTAAATGTTACAACCCTGCCTGGAAAACGCACTCCGTTCACCTTTTATGGTACAAAAACACCCTCATTTGCTGTATGATTTGGAGATGTTGAAGATGCTATGAAAGTTTCTAAAAGATAATGCAATGGCAAATTAGATGACATTTATCTAAAGTAGTTGGTGTAATGTGTTTATCTTTTGCAGTGACCTTTTCTAACAAAAAACAAAAAAGTGCCAAACACTGGCAGCACATTTTGCAAGTTTGATTGTCTATTTGAACAATGCTACAGCAAACTTCTACGGAAAATACAAATTGTTGTACAATAGTTCAACCTGGTCTCATAGACTAGACATAACATAGTAAAACATCTGGGATACTCAATGAATATAATATGTTACGTTTGGTGTGGTGTGGTTACATAAGACAGAAGGTTACTTAAGGCAAAACTAAAGGGGGGTGGTTGGTTGGGGTGGATGGATGGATGGGTGTATAACGCGATTGTCTAGCAACCCAAAGGTTGCGTGTTTGAATTAACGTGATTGTCTAACAACACAAAGGTGCGTGTTCGAATCTCATCACAAACACCATTTGGCATTTTAGTTAATTAGCAACTTTGCAACTGCATACTACTTTTTTAGCAACTTTGCAACTACTTTGCATGTTAGCTAACCCTTCCCCTTCCCCTAACCTTAACCCTTTAACCTAACCCTTAACCTTAATCCTAACCTTAACACTAACCTAAACCCCTAACCCATAGCCTAGCTAAATTTAACCATCTAGCTATCATTAGCCACAACAAATTGTAATTCGCAACATATCATACAAATTGTAGTTCGTAACATATCAATCAAATTGTAGTTCGTAAAATATCATACGAATTGTAATGAGTAACATATCATACAAATTGTAGTTCGTAACATATCATACAAATTGTAGTTCGTAACATATCATACGAATTGTAGTTCGTAACATATCAATCAAATTGTAGTTCGTAACATATCATACGAATTGTAATGAGTAACATATCATACAAATTGTAGTTCGTAACATATCATACAAATTGTAGTTCGTAACATATCATACAAATTGTAGTTCGTAACATATCATACGAATTGTAATGAGTAACATATGATGGACATCCACAAATTAATACATACCATGCCAAACGTAACATATCATACTAATTTGAGCAGCCCGGATTATTTTGTTTATCAATAGATTATTGTGTTTCTATCTCCTCCCTTGGTATTGGCTCCACATTTAAATAGGCTATGATGTTGTGCTCCAATTGCACTGCAATTGGCCTACTGTAGCCTAAGCTGTCAAATATTTTAAATAGGCTACCTGTCTAGCTATTTATTTTCAAGGAAGTTTGGCTATTAAATGAGTGATGGATAAATGGTAGGCTAATATTTGTTGTGTTGTGGGAATAAGTCAGTCATGTCAGTAAAGGAGAGACGTCCTGCAATATGATTATGATTTAGGAGTATATAATACAAGTAAAATAAGCACATAAGCCACATGCTGCCTTGCGATCTCCTTACCAACAGCAAATGCATCTGTTTTATCACTAGGCCTACACTATAATGTTTAGATTAAACTACCATTATTATAATTCATCTGCATACATTTTTTAAACATTTCTCTCAAAATAACAATATTTGCTTGCAATACACTAGAAGTTGTGCATACGCATGATCTGAGAGTATGTGGACTGTGGAAAAAATTATACTTTCCTGTCGAGTTCATAATTGATAAATACCAACTTTTGCAGGAACACTGGCATACATACACAAGGGCTGCGTTCAGTAAGTCTTTACATTCTGGAATGTTTAATTGAACAGACACGGTGCTGTACTAAACGACCAGTTGAAAAACTGTGTGGAGTTGGGTTGTGGATTGGGGAACGCAGTCAGCATGCCCAATGCCCTTTAAATAGGTCACTCCTTGTTTCAAGCCACACCTCGCCACACCCACCAAACGGGAGCAAAAGTACCTCAAAACCTGTTCAATAACATACAAGAAAGAACGTTTTGGGTAAATGTGTTGTTCAGTACAAACCGTTCCGCAACTTAGCAAACGTTCAAGTGAACTGAATGCACCTTAGGTTTAGAGTCTTTTTGTGTGCATGCACCTTTGATAAATGAGGCCCCTGGACTGGGAAATGCTCATCTAACTACATTGTTTTTTTTGCAATTATTGGAAATTCAGAATAAGGAAGGGAATACTATACTATTACAGAAATATCAAGAAGCAAATAAACAAAAACATTATAGACTAGTATACAAATGAAGACTCAGAGAATTGACATAAGTGGGCTTTACATAGAATCTTTGCTTTGGCCTCCTCATCACTCAAATGAACCGGTCTGAACCCCTGAAAGCATGTTGAGAGAGGACTGCAGATAATGGTGGAAAATACATTCACAAATAAAACCAGGTTTGCACAAAGACAGCTGCGATTTACCTTCTCAAATCTTATTCACGTGAACACAGGGAGTTGAAAAACGTGTTTTTGTTCTTGGTTTCTTTATTTTCCATTTGTCTTGTCGGCGTGCTGTATTTACATAGAGATCATCAGATGCAACAGAGCATGCCCAGCTTTACAAGACAAATTGACAGCACAGGCAAAACAGTGAGCAATGACGCACTATTTTACTGATTTCTAGGTTCTACTTCTTCTTTCTGTCTTTGTTCTGTCTCGTCCATCCACAGTGTCACTCCATCACGCTATGAAGCTACTCATCAGAAAGAGGTGTCCTCCATAGGAATGAATGGAATTCTACAGTAATTAAATGTATTTTGTTGTTGTAGTGGAGACAGTAACATTAGTGCTCTCAAAATATATATATCTTCCAAAAACCTTTTTACAACGGTGGAGGAGCACAAACATGGCTGCATAGTGGCTTCAAACCAGCCCCTGGGATTAATCTAAGGTTTATACTCATCGTTGCCTCCATCCCATCTGTAATAACCCTTGTGTGAATGAGAGCATATTGGTGGTGTGAGGAGCCTGTAGCACTCACTTCACCATATAGGCCTGTTCGTTGATTGTCCAACATTCATATGTAGTTATATTTTGCCATGTCGGCTATAAGGGCCAAGTGGGCTACTGGGATAGGTCATAATTTTTAAAGATGCATTTCAATTACAGAAGGCTAACAACGACCAGATCTGATCTGTGGTCAAGCCACACCACAAGCATAACATCTCTAGGCTATAGGCCTAGTCTTGATGGTTGGATATTTCCAGAGATTACAAGAAAATCCTTAGTAGGCTTCTGAATTGCAAAGCCAATTTGAGTTGCCTATTGTAATTGTCTGAGGCTGTGTTATGAGCATTTACCACAGAGCAGGCCTCAAAATGGATGACATCCACCTCTTCCCCATCCATGCCATCAGTGAAAGACTAGCTTCTTACCTCAGCCATCGTCTCCCTCACTTTGTTTTGTTAAGATGGAGGTTTGTATCCAAACCTAAAATAGATCATTTGCATAAGTCTCAAACCTTCTGATAACAGAGTTTTGGATGGTGTGCAAATTGAGATGTTTCTCTTGGGATGCACGTATGGGTTAGACTGGGTGAAGGTATTCAATGTATTCAGCCCTGGAAGAGGGATCTGTCAGGATGAGCTACTGTTCTCTGTCTCTACTCCTGGGTGAGTGAACTGATATTTCAGTATTTTAGCCCAAATGATCACCATTTACTGCCTGCCCTTGACTTTGTCTTCTCCTTCCTTTCAGGTTCTCTGTTCATCATTGGGACTTCCTCTTATCCTAATGGTAAGTACCCACTGGGCACAGACTGGTTGAATCAACATTGTTCCCACGTCATTTCAATGAAATTACATTTAACCAATGTGGAATAGACGTTGAATTGATGTCTATGCTCTGTGGGAAGTTCTTTAAATAACCCCTGCATGTCCTTATTTGTATTCTATGTGATCAGTTTGATTATGAGTTCTGATATGTGGTAGGAGGTTTCACAGTAGAGAAGTAACTCATCGTAGGCCAATGTGTCCAGTTTCTCCTGATGATGGAACAGTGGTCCCATAGCTAAACCCTGGCATTGGGGCTCTATTGTCTTCTTCTTCCACCCAGGTTCCTGTGATGGCTACACGGCTCTGGATGAGCCTCGACGTAACTATGTCTTCAGCTCTTCCTCTATCCCCGGCTACCCCATCAATACCGACATACAGCGAACAAACATATGGGTGCGCTACGTCGGGATCGGAGGGGACACCGTCATTCCACAATGTGCTCCACTCTATTACAGCGGGGTATATTATCCCATCCATCTGACCTTTACACATCCTCAGTCTGAGTCTGAGACTCCAACTACGGGCAACGCGTGTGGAAACACAGGTTCCTGCTGTAATTACAATGTAGCTATTCAAGTGATCTACTGCTCTTCTGGAGGATTCTATGTGTACAGGCAGATGAACAACCACCCAATCAACTACATGGGTTATGTGACATGTGAGTAGCGAGTTGAGAAATCCCTGCTTTTTATTTGACTTGTACAGTACTCCTCCCAAACACATTTTATTGTCTATTTAGCTCTTAAGTATATTGAGCTGTTAAATTGTACTTTATCTGAAGTTTAATTGATGGATTGGTGTATAGTAAAAAAGTAGTAAATCAGAAAGAAAGCTACTTGTTTTTGAAGCAGTCAATCTGTTAAGGTCACAGAGACATTATATCTGACTTGAAGTGAACCTGCTCTTGTGTCCCATTGTTCCAACCTAAAATAGTAGACTGTTAAAGTAGACTGTGTGTCTGTTCTCTCTGTTCAGACCATAGGAACTGTGTGGCAGACTCCTGCGGTCCCCTTGCAGAGTGTAGTACAACCAAAAATGGAGGCTGTCAATGTGTCTCTGGATACAAGATACCTCCAAAACATCTACCCACAAACGAATCCTACGGTTGCCAAGGTAGAAGTGCCGTAGTAGCTATGTAATGGGCTGTCTGGTTTTATCAGTTAAATCAGTTTAGACAGTCCTACGTGTTTGATCAGTCTGTCTCTGTCTGTCTGTCTGTCTGTCTGTCTGTCTGTCTGTCTGTCTGTCTGTCTGTCTGTCTGTCTGTCTGTCTGTCTGTCTGTCTGTCTGTCTGTCTGTCTGTCTGTCTGTCTGTCTGTCTGTCTGTCTGTCTGTCTGTCTGTCTGTCTGTCTGTCTGTCTGTCTGTCTGTCTGTCTGTCTGTCTGTCTGTCTGTCTGTCTGTCTGTCTGTCGAACAGGACTAGGGGTAGGCACACTTTTTGGCTCAAGAGCCACATCAGGATTCAGAAATGGCAGATGTGTTATTCAAAATGTATTTAAAGGACAGAACAAGTATTTCTTAGAAAACAATCCACTGCGGGCTGCATTGAATTGACTAGCAGACCGGGACATTATTTTTCCACCCTTGATGTAGAAGATGGCCTCTAACTCTGTCCTAACCCTCCCCAACAGATATCAATGAGTGTGAGGAGACCGCTAATCTCTGCGGTCCACATTCCAACTGTACTAATTCACCAGGAGTCTACAACTGTAGCTGTCTAGAGGGGTTTGTACCCTCAGACCCAGCCTTGGCACTCAACCCAACCCGCAACCCCTGCACAGGTATGTTTACCACTCATACACCTACTGCACCAATCATATCAATAACATGAGATCAGAGTTTGAATTTCAGGGCTGCTATGAATGACATACTTGCATGTTTTGCTGTTTTTAACCCTGTGAATATATATGTGTGAATTTGTCTGCTGTCTGCTGCAAGATGTTTTTTTAACAGAAAATAAAATTGCTGAACGCTGTCTAGTTTTGTGTGCTTTGATTTGTGGAACTTTGTAAATATTGGCATATTAAATCTATGTCCCCCCAGATGTGAATGAGTGTGTGGAGATTGAGAAGGTTTGTGGTGGTTTTGGTAAATGTACAAACACACCAGGAAATTACACCTGCACCTGTTACAATGGATACAAGCCTGACGGACCCTTCGACTGCCAAGGTCTCTGAACAGCACTAACA
>NW_025746894.1:27500-55000 GCF_021184085.1 Oncorhynchus gorbuscha
GATGGAGAACCCTGACATTGTCCTACCAGAGGGGGTCAGTACAGCAACCTTTACATCTGGTAGACGAGTCCTGTCCAGAAACTGGGTGGCGCACAATTGGCCCAGTGTCGTCTGGGTTAGAGGAGGGTTTGGCCATCATAGTAAATACACATTTGTTCTTAACTAACTTTCCTAGTTAAATAAAGGTTAAAAAATACAAATTAACAACCCATAGCTCTCACTATCTATTCTAAACACTTCTGTAGATCTTGAGCCATATGTATCAAATCTGCCAGAGTAGGAGTGCTGATCCAGGATCAGGTTCCCCCTGTTCATATCATTTTGTTCATGTGATCTTAAAGTTTCAACTGATCCTTAATCAACACTTACTCTGAGACGCTTGAGACAAACGGCTACTGACATGCTCGTTCGTTGATTTCTGGCGCCACTTAGTGGATCATTTGGAAATGGGTCAGGTTTCAGTACATAGCTCTATTCCCTACCCAGAGGGTCCTGTTTAATGTCTCCACATGCTAACTAACCAATGTCATTGTATCTCTCCCCCGTTCCTCTCTCCCTTCTTTCTCTCCCATTTTCTTTTTTCCTCAGTCAGTGACAAACAGCCTCTCGACAGCCCTGGTAATGCCCCCTTCCAACTCTGTCTCATGTTTTAAATAATAATAATCGGAGTAGAGTTAGTTTGTCTTAGTCAAGGCAGTATGTTTATCATTGAGTAACTTTACATGCACCCTAAGAATTCAATATTAAACTGATAATGGCCGAGTTCTGCTTATCTTCATCGGCGTTCCAGCGATGTATTTGATCTGTGCCAGCACCGGGTACCGCACGTTTCTATCTAATGCGCGAGTGAAGTTCGCAAAAACTGTATGTGTCTTATAAATATTTTTCGCATAGAAACTTTTATGTCCGAACTCTGAATCAAATAGTCTTCTCAAAAATAACATGGTCACCGTGTTAGAATTATTTATTGAATTGGCGATTTCTGGCATTTATCAAAAGTAGCCTGATCTCAGATGTGTCAGTGTAAACAGGATTATAAGGAAATCGTTCTTCTTGCAAAGCATGCAAACGTTTTAAACAAACTATTATAATAACCTGACTATCCACAATAATCTCGTTATTGTGTGCATGTAACCGTTCTCATTCATGAATGAATTCCTCCACGAATTCATCGATCTATCCATTTCCATAGAGGGTGTCAGGAGCGGGAACCATCTCAGCGCAGCAGGCCAGTACAGGTCAGGGGTGGAGTGGGGCTGGAAAGGATGGTGGGGAGTCTGGCAGTGTGGTCCTGAAGATCTCAGTGCTCCTGGTGAATGCCTTAGTGGACCCTTCTCAGGGCCAGGTCAACAAAACCATACACACACCTGAGCTGGGTAAGAAGAACCATTATGCAGTCTGGACCTACATACAGCCCCTACCACCTTTCCATCTCTCTCCACCCCTGCAGTAATGCAGTATTGCTTTAGTTTATTTCCTTGTCAGTAAAAGTTGAAGTATTACTGGTATCTGTGTCAGACATTAGTGTCTCACACACACATAATCTCTCCCTCATTCTCCCCATGTTAAATAATACTTGTACTGTAAATGTGTATGTTAGACATTAGTCTGCAGGTAATGGAGGCCAACAGTACAGACACCTCTTCCCTCTCAGCCAGGGGAAACACCATGGACATCAACCTAAAGGCTCTGGCCAGAAACAATAATGGTGAGATAGACCAAACACAGCAGCATAGTGGTGATTAAGATCACAGTGAAGAATATCACCATGACGATGACTCTATTGGGAATCATACGGATGATAATGATATCTGTTCGTAAGTCGCTCTGGATAAGAGCGTCTGCTAAATGACTTAAATGTAAATGTAAATGTAAATGATGATGGTGGTGATGACGATGATGGTGTTGTTGGTGATGATGATGAAGGTTCTGAGTGCTATTTGACGACAGCCCCCTACTCTGTTTCCCTAGGTACAGCATCAGCAGTATTCCTGACAGTCAGTGGGATGGAGAGCCTTCTGGGTGCTAGCTTCTTGCAGACAGAAAACCACACAGAGATGTTGTCTGATGTCATCACCGCCACACTGCCCAAGATCAACCACACCCAGCTCTCTGAGCCTGTCAACTTCACCATGAGCCACAAGAGGGTCTGTCTGTCTGTCTGTCTGTCTGTCTGTCTGTCTGTCTGTCTGTCTGTCTGTCTGTCTGTCTGTCTGTCTGTCTGTCTGTCTGTCTGTCTGTCTGTCTGTCTGTCTGTCTGTCTGTCTGTCTGTCTGCCTGCCTGCCTGCCTGCCTGCCTGCCTGCCTGCCTGTCTGTCTGTCTGCCTGCCTGCCTGCCTGCCTGCCTGCCTGCCTGCCTGCCTGCCTGCCTGCCTGCCTGCCTGTCTGCCTGCCTGCCTGCCTGCCTGCCTGCCTGCCTGCCTGTCTGCCTGCCTGTCTGTCTGTCTGTCTGCCTGCCTGCCTGCCTGTCTGTCTGTCTGTCTGTCTGCCTGTCTGACTGATTGTTCAGTCAACTGTTCTGCCAGTTCTTGGTTATGGTGACACCATTTACCAGATGGCAGCAGCCACTACTCTTACATCTTTGGATGCCGTTCATTAATGGGGACACAGTGCCATTCATTTTATTACTGGTGAGAGTTTTAATACTCACCACTGCATCCTGTATCAAAGGGTTGGCTGGTCCCTGTTAAATTCCCTGGTGCCACTAGGGCATTTTAAAACCCTGATGATAAATCAGCTCACAGAGGTGTACAATTGTTTTAATTGATTGACTTTAATAACTTGTTTATGAACTCTCTCTCTTTCTGTCCATCAGTTGAGGTGCTGTGTTGATGTTGCTGGTCTGTGCTGGTTATTCACTCTCCCTTAATCTGTTTATCTCCCTTCTTTTCCGTCTCTCCCCATCTGTGTCAGTCTATACACCCCTCCATCCCTCATAGCATACTGTCAGTATTTAAACATCTCTCTCTCTCTCTCTCTCTCTCTCTCTCTCTCTCTCTCTCTCTCTCTCTCTCTCTCTCTCTCTCTCTCTCTCTCTCTCTCTCTCTCTCTCTCTCTCTCTCTCTCTCTCGGTCTCTCTCTCTCTCTCTCTCTCTCTCTCTCTCTCTCTCTCTCTCTCTCTCTCTCTCTCTCTCTCTCTCTCTCTCTCTCTCTCTCTCTCTCTCTCTCTCTCTCTCTCTCTCTCTCTCTCTCTCTCTCTCTCAGAGGTTGGCTGAGCCTGGCCTGATTACCTGTGTGTACTGGGAGGACAGAGGAATGGAATATGAGAATGGAACCAAGGGGAGGCATTGGTCAGTGAACGGCTGTTGGGTTGTGTTCTCTGATGAGAACTACACAGTGTGTAGCTGCTCTCACCTCTCCACCTTTGCCCTCATCATGCAGACAGGAGAGGTACAGGCTCTGTGTTTGTGTGGGTTGTGATTGTGTGTGTGTTTGTGTTCTGGTGCACACATTAGTATGTGTGTTCATGCTTAATTGTGTGTGTCTCCATCCTTCCAGACTGTGTCAGAGGACAATCCCTTCCTAGAGTGGGTGAACAGAATGTGTGTGATCGTGGGCCTGGTCTTCTTTGCTCTGGCCATCCTCACCTTCCTGCTGTGTAGCTGGAACCCTAAGATCAACAACACAGCCCGCCTCCACCTCTGCCTCTGCCTCTTCCTGTCCCATCTGCTGCTGCTATTGGATTACACCTACCTCACTCACAAGGTGCTGGGTTAGGAAAGAACTTTCATTTGTATATACATGTCTTCTTCGTTCTCATTGTGTGTGTGTGTGTGTGTGTGTGTGTGTGTGTGTGTGTGTGTGTGTGTGTGTGTGTGTGTGTGTGTGTGTGTGTGTGTGTGTGTGTGTGTGTGTGTGTGTGTGTGTGTGTGTGTGTGTGTGTGTGTGTGCCTGCATGCGGGTGAGCATGTCCATGTGTTAATATCTATCTCATCTTCCTCTCTGTCCCCAGCTGGTGTGCTCCATCATGGCAGGTCTCCTCCACTTCCTGGTAGTGGCCAGTTTCCTGTGGATGCTGCTGGAGGCGCTCCAGCTCTATCTGCTGGTCCAGAGACTCTCTAGGATCCAGGTCATCCAGAGGGAAGGCCTCCAGAAGAAATACCTCTTCCTGATTGGCTATGGCATTCCCCTGGTGATCGTGGGTGTGTCTGCAGCTGTGAAACGTGACGGCTATGGGGGATCTAAAGTGTGAGTAGAAATTTTACACACACACACACACATTATCTCTCCTCCATTAACACACACACACATTATCTCTCTTCACTAACATACGCACACACATGATCTCTCTTCCACACACATGCATTATCTCTCTTTCACACACACACACACACACACACACACACACACACACACACACACACACACACACACACACACACACACACACACACACACACACACACACACACACACACACACACACACACACACACACACACACACACACACACACACACACACACTATCTCTATTCCACACACACACGCATTATCTCTCTTCCACACACACACACACACACACTATCTCTATTCCACACACACACACACACATTATCTCTATTCCACACACACACGCATTATCTCTCTTCCACACACACACGCATTATCTCTCTTCCACACACACACACACACACACACACACACACACACACACACACACACACACACACACACACACACACACACACACACACACACACACACACACACACACACACACACACACACACACACACACACACACACACACACACACACACACATATTATCTCTCTTCCAGTAACAATCACTTACAAGACATTTTCATTTGTTTCTGTGTTTCAGATGCTGGCTGAAGCCAGAACAATACTTTACCTGGGCTGTGTTAGGGCCAGTGTGTACTGTCCTAGCAGTGAGTGGATCTACATGCACTCACGAATACACACACACACGCATACACACACACGCACACACACACACACACACACACACACACACACACACACACACACACACACACACACACACACACACACACACACACACACACACACACACACACACACACACACACACACACACACACACACACACACACACACACACACACACACACACACACACACTGACCTCCTTATGCTTCTTCCACAGCTGAACTGGATATTGTTCTGCGTTACAATCTGGAGTTTGAGACCTACCTTGGCTAACATGAAGAGTGATGTCTCACAGTCCAAAGACACCAGGTGTGTGTGTACATATGTCTGTGAACATACAGTAACTATGCCATATGTAATGTGTATGTTTGTTGATACCGATGGGAATGTGTGGTAGTGTTAGTATTCTAATCTCCTCATATGAATCCATATGATGTTTTTATACCATTCCATCCCTCCATCCCTCCCTCCCCCTCCCATCCTCCCTCCCTCACCTCCCTCTCTTTCCCACACTCTCACCTCCTCTCCCTCTCTCACCTTCCTTCCTCTCTCACCTTCCTCCCTCCCCTCTCTCACCATCCCCCTCTCTCATCTCCCTCCCTCCACCCTTCCTCTCTCTCTCCCCCTTCCACTCTCACCTCCCTCCTCCCTCTCTCACCCCCTCACTTCCCTCCCTCCCTCTTTCAGACTGATCATCTTTAAGATCCTGGCACAGTTTGTGATCCTGGGTTGTACCTGGGTGCTGGGCTTGTTCCAGTCCACCATGGTCTTCAAGTACCTCTTCATCGTGCTCAACTCCCAGCAGGGCACCTTCCTCTACATCGTTCACTGTCTCTTCAACAAGGAGGTAGACCTGCACCACAAGCACGCACAATCACGCCCCCCCCCCCACACACACACCCACACGTTCTTAACCTCCCCTCTGTCTACCCTCCACGGTGTGGTCTGTGTATAATTAGTGTTGGTGTGTTGTTGTTGTTGTTGTATTGTATCATAGGTACGTGATGAGTACAGGAAGTGGCTGGGCTGTTCTTCCAGCTCCTCTACTCCAGACTCTATGGTAAGTCTATACCAAGTCTATACCTTCCTCACTCATCACTAGTTGTTACATCTATATGAGGCTTCCTCTTCTTTCCAGCATGAATGTAATGTTACTGAATGACCCTCTGGCCAAGTCCCTTATAGAACTTATGTAAGCATAGTCTTTTACCACAGAAAGTCTAACCTGTTGAGGTCTTGTTTTTCCAACAGAAAGAAGCACCTTCCGTCTCTGAAGACCTGGACAAGGCTGGTGAAGAGAGACAAAACAAAGGAACACGGCCAGGATGAGAGCAACATGATACGATACCATCAGACCTTCAAAGCATTTCAGCACAGTGGGCCTCCACGGTACATTTTCAATGCACACTGTACACACTAAGTATGAGAGAGAGAGAGAGAGAGAGAGAGAGAGAGAGAGAGAGGTGTGTTTATATGGATGCTAATGACTCCGATAACACAGCCTGACCTTTTGTATTTACTCATATTTCCTTTATCTACATAAAACAATGTTTTATTATCCTGCAAATGTATTTATAGAATTTCATATATTTATAAATTATATACACATTAGTTACAGCATATTTACCTGTGTGCAAAATAAACAAATGAAAATGTGTAGGTTGCAGTTGTTTATATATAAATGAATAACTGCGTCTCTACCTGCTTTGAGTCTAGCGTTTACCATTGGATTGTCCATCAGGGACAATAAAGATTTATTCAATGGAATCCCTGTGGCTGAGCCCAGATAAGAAAGTCCCGGTCGGCTGCAGTCTGAAGTGTTTTGAGAGCATAGCGACTGGGTTTCCAGACAGATGGCACAGGAGGGGTGAGGAGAGGACAGGAGGGCATCCTCTCAGAGCTATAATAAAATAGCTGGAAGAGAGCCACGGTTGGAGACAGACAATACTGCGTTTGCATACTGTTGTAATGCCCTCTTTTCACCACACGGTGACAGCACCTAAACATCAATGCTCTTGCTCTCATTGGAGTTAGGAGTTAAAGTGAGGACACAGGTCTTCTGTTGATGGAGAGATACCATTGGGTGAAGGCCTTTGTTCCAGCCATGATTCAATTGATTAACAAATAATGAAAACCTGGTGGGGTTGTAGGGAGAGAGAGAAAGACATAAATATGGAGATGGATAGATAGATGTCAGGACAAGTCAACTGGAGGAGGAGATAGAGAGGCATACAGAGATGGATGGAAATAAAGGGAGATTCCCAGACGGGTGAATGCAGCCGCAGGAGTGAAAGAGAGTACAATAGTGGGACAGAGAAGAAGAAGATGAAGATAAAGAAGAAGTAGGTGGAGGAAAAGGAGGAGGCTGGTGTGGGGTGTTTTGCTCCGAGTCACAGTGCTGCTAGTCTCTTTGCCTGTTACCATGGGAACCCAGCTGCAGTGCTTGCTGGAGTCGTGCTGGTCTGTCAGCCGGGAAACGCTGTTGGGTTAACAGCCCTGCTCTTTGAGTTCGAATGAGTTAGACTTTGTCAAAATAGTCAGGAATAAACTCCAAACCATGTTAAAAATTGATGCAGTGCGCCTGGGGGTGTTTAGTATACAAAGTTGCTAGGCAGCTAACTAATCACCCACTGGGCACAGATGTCAGTTGAACGTCTAGTTTTGATTGACATTTGGTTGAGTTGTCAACTATTGTCAAAAAATGCACTATGTCATTGGATTTAGGTTAAAAGTTGGGTGAAAAACAGACAAAATGCCCTAACTGTATGTTGATGATTTTTCCACATTGATTCAACATCAGCACATTTATTTTGGGGTTGAAATGACATGGAAACAATGTTGATTCAACCAGTTTTTGCCCAGTGGGTAGACATTTACTGAATTCCAAATCAATCTCCAGTTCTCCTCAACTCTCCTCCAGGCACTCCTTTAGTTCTGGAAGGTGCATATAGGATAACATGGTAATCGCTTTACTTTGCTGTTTAATTGGATGGGTGATATGTTTCCATATCCTAAGGGGCAGAGGTCGATTGGGATTTCAGTGAAAGTCTTCCATATTGTGTCTGTAATTATGCTTAAAGTCTCTGAGATGGAGTGGGTCTTTCTGTCCAACAGGCCTGGGGATTAGTTAGTGATACAGTGATATGACCAATATGTTACGAATTCCCTGCCAGAGACTCTTAGCACACCATATCACAGCTCTCTCACAGCCCTCTCTTTCTAACTTCTGTAGTAGGCTGTCCTCCCCCACTGAAACCAAGCAGGCCAGGGGGGTCATAAACTGGCCCTTCACACCTAGGACCCTGGCCAACGATTTGTTGCTAGGGGTCATGGTTGCCAGGGGCCTTATGACACTGTGGGGTCATCACAGGCAGTCAGCTTGGGTCCCAGATCACAAACTCGTGCCTCCCCCTCGGTCTACTTCAAGCAGTCACAGAGAGAGCAGCAAGCTCATCTCTGTCCTGCACAACAACTGCTGGACTCATATCTCTGAGCTTGTGGGATGGTGTGCATGCAGAGTGAGTTGTGCGATATTTGTATATTGTTCTTCGTAGATGTTACTGTTGTTGTATAAAGTCTTTGTCTATAGCTGTATTGTAATATGTCAGGTAGCATATATACTGAACAAAAATATAATATAAAGTGTTGGTCTCATGTTTCATGAAATGAAATAAAAGTATCCAGACATTTTCCATTTGCACAAAAATCTTATTTCTCTCAAATTTTGTGCACAAATTTGGTTACATCCCTGTTACTGAGCATTTCTCCTTTGCCAAGATAATCCATCTACCTGACAGGTGGGGCATATCAAGAAGCTGATTAAACAGCATGACCATTACACAGGTGCCCCTTGTGCTGGGGACAATAAAAGGCCACTTTAAAATGTGCAGTCACACAACACAATGCCACAGATGTCTCAACTTTTGATGGAGGGTGCAATTGGCTTGCTGACTACAGGAATGTCCACCAGCACTGTTGCCAAATAATTGAATGTTCTTTTATCTACCATAAACGTCGATTTAGAGAATTTGGCAGTACGTCCAACTGTCCTCACAAATGCAGACCACGTGTAACCACACCAGCTCAGGAGCCTCACTTCACCTGTGGGATCATCTGAGACCAGCCACCCGGACAGCTGATGAAACTGTGTGTTTGCACAACTGAAGATTTTCTGCACAAACTGTCAGAAATCGTCTCTGGGAATCTCACCTGCTTGCTCGTCGTCCTCACTGAAGCCCATTGTTGTGCCATTCATCCACCGCCATCACCTCATGTTTCAGCATGATAATACACGTCCCCATGTCGCAAGGATCTGTACACAACTCCTGCAAGCTGAAAATGTCCCAGTGCTTCCATGTCCTGCATACTCACCAGACATGTCACCCATTGAGAATGTTTGGGATGCTCTGAATGGACGTGCACGACAGCGTGTTCCAGTTCCCGCCAATATCCAACAACTTCGAACAGACATTAAAGAGGAGTGGGACAACATTCCATAGGCCATAAGGAACAGTCTGATCAAATCTACGCAAAGGAGATGTGTCACTCTGCATGAGGCAAATGGTGTTCACACCAGATACTGACTGGTTTTCTGATCCACGCCCCTACCTTTAAAAAAAACTCTTAGCCTACAATTTGAAGAAATCGAATTAACATAAAACAATCCCCATCAAAATCTGTTTGTTTAAGCTAGAGATATCAGTTTTTCTGCAAGTGCTCAATCCATCGCATCTGCCAATATCCCCCTCCTGCATCTGTGGTGAAAGGTGGCAGAGCTGGAGCGGGGTTTGTCAGAGCATGAGGCAATCCACCGCATCCGCCAATATCCCTCCTGCATCTGTGGTGAAAGGTGGCAGAGCTGGAGCGGGGTTTGTCAGAGCATGAGGCAATCCACCGCATCCGCCAATATCCCTCCTGCATCTGTGGTGAAAGGTGGCAGAGCTGGAGCGGGGTTTGTCAGAGAATGAGGCATCCTGAAAATCGGTCTTCTCGCAAAAATGTCTGTAAAGTTCGAATCGCCTACAAATGATTATGACCACTCTATTGAAAGAACACACTGGTGTTCTCCATTTTGCTCAAGGAAGCCCACAAACCTCACAAGACTCGTCTGACGTCGGAACAGCCTCTTCTGCCAACTTCTGTCTATAGTGTCAAAATGGTTTGGGCTACACACTAATATAACCACTCTGTGGACAGCTGAGACTCTCACAAACATACCGGTGTTCTCTATTTTTCTCTAGGACACAAGCCTCACAACACTCTTCTGAAGGTCCCTGGTACCAGTTCAATTTGTTTATGGAAAGGAGATATTTTGCCAAATTCAATGTTTCATCCAATAATTGTTTTATACATATTTTTGATACCTTAAGGGGTTAAATTGGAAATCAAATAGCTAAATGATCTTTGATATGATCCTCTCCCCTTGCTTAGACACAGTTTAGACTAGGGTTACGGTATCTGTGACCATCAGATGCATATCTGTATTCACATTCATGAGAAGGCCTAATGAATGCATATCAATTGACTGATTTCCTTATATGAATTGTAACTCAGTAAAATCTTTGAAATTGTTGCATGTTATATTTATATTTTTGTTCAGAGTACATTTTCATCCTTCCCTTGATAATATCATTGCTGGTCTACTTGTGGTATCAGTTATAGTGTTGTGTACAGGGGATTCATTACCTCTGTTTCTTCTGTTTCACAACCACTACCATTCAACCTACCTTTGCATGTACATTTTGTGTGTGTGTGTGTATGTGTGTGTGTGTGTGTGTGTCAATAAAGTATCCTGGTGTGTAAGTGAGGTTGCATCATTCCCCTCTTACCGAGGGAGGTGCTAGTGGGTCACAGATCAGCACAAACAGAGTTGCTCTCTTTCTCAACACATGCCCCGAAGGTTGGAACCAAAAAGACCCAGGAAGAGATCCTGTTCCCCCCCACTCTTATAGTTTGTAATCTATCAATGTTATAGTATGTTTAAGGTAAGATAATGACTAAATGATTTATACTTTAAAATGAATGTTAAAGCAATAACTAACAGTATTCCACCCTGTCACTGGATAATGGAGTGAGATGTATTTGAATCATAAGACTAAAATTGTGCATAGAAAAAGAGGAACTGTTTTTTTTAACCTTTATTTAACTAGGCAAGTCAGTAAAGAACAAATACTTATTTTCAATGACAGCCTAGGAACAGTGGGTTAAATGCCTTGTTCAGGGGCAGAATGACAGATTTGTACCATGTCAGCTCAGGGATTTGAACTTGCAACCTTCCGGTTATTAGTCCAACACGCTAACCACTAGGCTACCCTGCCGCCTCAGACAAGGAACTGTGGCAGACAACGTGTGACCACTGTGAAACTAATAACAGGGAAGAAGGTCTCCCCACCCAGGAAGGGGAGAAACCGTTAGGCTTGCAGTAGATTATGTAACAGGTTGCAGGATATGATAAGCAATGTATGTGTTGGAGTAGACTTGTAAATAGCATTGACAGTGTTAGAGAAGAGGGGCATTTATAAGGGGTATGATATATGGTATGACCAAATGTGAGGTATAAAAGGCTATGTGCATTGTATGATTTTCAGAGCTCTCCTAAATAAACATTCCGGATATTGTACGCTGGGACTCTGTCTGTTTCATTCAACTAGAATCTTACAAATTCTGGGTTGCAGGACATTGACCTCATCCCGTCAGTTGAGGATGCCTGGTCATTCTTTAAAAGTAACTTCCTCACCATTTTAGATAAGCATGCTCCGTTCAAAAAATGCAGAACCAAGAACAGATACAGCCCTTGTTTCACTCCAGACCTGACTGCCCTCGACCAGCACAAAAACATCCTGTGGCGGACTGCAATAGCATCGAATAGTCCCCGCGATATGCAACTGTTCAGGGAAGTCAGGAACCAATACACGCAGTCAGTCAGGAAAGCTAAGGCCAGCTACTTCAGGCAGAAGTTTGCATCCTGTAGCTCCAACTCCAAAAAGTTCTGGGACACTGTGAAGTCCATGGAGAACAAGAGCACCTCCTCCCAGCTGTCCACTGCACTGAGGCTAGGTAACACGGTCACCACCGATAAATCCATGATTATCGAAAACTTCAATAAGCTACTCCAACCTCGGCCAACAGCTCCGCCCCCCCCCCCCCGCAGCTCCTCGCCCAAGCCCCTCCAGGTTCTCCTTTACCCAAATCCAGATAGCAGATGTTCTGAAAGAGCTGCAAAACCTGGACCCGTACAAATCAGCTGGGCTTGACAATCTGGACCCTCTATTTCTGAAACTATCCGCCGCCATTGTCGCAACCCCTATTACCAGCCTGTTCAACCTCTCTTTCATATCGTCTGAGATCCCCAAGGATTGGAAAGCTGCCGCAGTCATCCCCCTCTTCAAAGGGGGGAGACACCCTGGACCCAAACTGTTACAGACCTATATCCATCCTGCCCTGCCTATCTAAGGTCTTCGAAAGCAAAGTCAACAAACAGGTCACTGACCATCTCGAATCTCACCGTACCTTCTCCGCTGTGCAATCTGGTTTCCGAGCCGGTCACAGGTGCACCTCAGCCACACTCAAGGTACTAAACGATATCATAACCGCCATCGATAAAAGATAGTACTGTGCAGCCGTCTTCATCGACCTTACCAAGGCCTTCGACTCTGTCAATCACCATATTCTTATCGGCAGACTCAGTAGCCTCGGTTTTTCGGATGACTGCCTTGCCTGGTTCACCAATTACTTTGCAGACAGAGTTCAGTGTGTCAAATCGGAGGGCATGCTGTCCGGTCCTCTGGCAGTCTCTATGGGGGTGCCACAGGGTTCAATTCTCGGGCCGACTCTTTTCTCTGTATATATCAATGATGTTGCTCTTGCTGCGGGCGATTCCCTGATCCACCTCTACGCAGACGACACCATTCTATATACTTTCGGCCCGTCATTGGACACTGTGCTATCTAACCTCCAAACGAGCTTCAATGCCATACAACACTCCTTCCGTGGCCTCCAACTGCTGTTAAACGCTAGTAAAACCAAATGCATGCTTTTCAACTGATCGCTGCCTGCACCCGCATGCCCGACTAGCATCACCACCCTGGATGGTTCCGACCTTGAATATGTGGACATCTATAAGTACCTAGGTGTCTGGCTAGACTGCAAACTCTCCTTCCAGACTCATATCAAACATCTCCAATCGAAAATCAAATCAAGAGTCGGCTTTCTATTCCGCAACAAAGCCTCCTTCACTCACGCCGCCAAGCTTACCCTAGTAAAACTGACTATCCTACCGATCCGCGACTTCGGCGATGTCATCTACAAAATGGCTTCCAACACTCTACTCAGCAAACTGGATGCAGTCTATCACAGTGCCATCCGTTTTGTCACTAAAGCACCTTATACCACCCACCACTGCGACTTGTATGCTCTAGTCGGCTGGCCCTCGCTACATATTCGTCGCCAGACCCACTGGCTCCAGGTCATCTACAAGTCCATGCTAGGTAAAGCTCCGCCTTAATCTCAGTTCACTGGTCACGATGGCAACACCCATCCGTAGCACGCGCTCCAGCAGGTGTATCTCACTGATCATCCCTAAAGCCAACACCTCATTTGGCCGCCTTTCGTTCCAGTACTCTGCTGCCTGTGACTGGAACGAACTGCAAAAATCGCTGAAGTTGGAGACTTTTATCTCCCTCAACAACTTCAAACATCAGCTATCTGAGCAGCTAACCGATCGCTGCAGCTGTACATAGTCTATTGGTAAATAGCCCACCCATTTTCACCTACCTCATTCCCATACTGTTTTTATACTGTTTATATTTATTTACTTTTCTGCTCTTTTGCACACCAATATCTCTACCTGTACATGACCATCTGATCATTTATCACTCCAGTGCTAATCTGCAAAATTGTAATTATTCGCCTAACTCACGCCTTTTGCACACATTCTATATAGACTCCCCCTTTTTTCTACTGTGTTATTGACTTGTTAATTGTTTACTCCATGTGTAACTCTGTGTTGTCTGTTCACACTGCTATGCTTTATCTTGGCCAGGTCGCAGTTGCAAATGAGAACTTGTTCTCAACTAGCCTACCTGGTTAAATTAAGGTGAAATAAAAAATAAAAGACTGAGCAGTTTAATTGAGGTTCAGTTTATGAACATTGAGAACATGATTCTCTTAACAATCAAGTCATCTTACTGCTCCCCGATGATGCTTTAGGTGCTGGATGTGGAGAACTGCACGTCTGCACATGACAGGGGTGTATCATACACGTATCTATGCAGCATTCTCAGTTCTCTACCTTGTATTATCATACTCAGCCCGATACTTGAGTCACTAGGACATTGGCACGCACGCACACACACACACGCACAGACACACACACACACAGACACACACACACACACACAGACACGCACACGCACTCACACACAGACACGCACACACAGACACACACACGCACAGACACGCACACACACAGACACGCACAGACACGCACACACACACGCACACGCACAGACACAGACACACACACCCACACAGTTTGAGAGATGTACTATTTGAGTTTGAGCATGTTCATACATGTGAACCAGACTGGTTCAACATCCCCACTTCTTTACCCTTGTTTACATCATATCTTCCCACATAGCCTAAAGAGATAATATACTGTACATCTTCCCATATATTAATTCATTCACTTTTTTCACACACACACACAGTTCCCATTACATGCAGCTTCCTCAGTGTTCCATGTTTTCCTGTGGGATAATCCTCTGACAGGTGGTTCTGGCCACAGCTCCATACTGCCTGTCTCACCACTGGTCTGGTCCAACACCCGTCCAACAGAAGACGACACACAGACACTCATAAGGGCTTTTCTCTCTCTCCGACTCCTGTCTCCTACCCCTTTTCTTTCTATCTATGTCTAGATTGATGGGGTGATAAGGGGTGAGGTTGGTTGGTGAGGGGAGTATTGTTGGGGGGGGGGGTATTGAGGGGTGAGGTTGGTTGGGGAGTGGGGGGTCTTGAAGGCTGAGGTTGTATACAGTATGTAACAGAGCTATTGAGGGGTGAGATTGGTTGGGGTGTGGGGGGTATTGAAGGCTGAGGTTGTACACAGTATGTAACAGAGCTATTGAGGGGTGAGGTTGGTTGGGGTGTGGGGGGTATTGAAGGCTGAGGTTGTATACAGTATGTAACAGCTATTGAGGGGTGAGGTTGGTTGGGGTGTGGGGGGTATTGAAGGCTGAGGTTGTACACAGTATGTAACAGAGCTATTGAGGGGTGAGGTTGGTTGGGGTGTGGGGGGTATTGAAGGCTGAGGTTGTACACAGTATGTAACAGAGCTATTTAGGGGTGAGGTTGGTTGGGGAGTGGGGGGTATTGAAGGCTGAGGTTGTACACAGTATGTAACAGCTATTGAGAGGTGAGGTTGGTTGGGGAGTGGTGGGTATTGAAGGCTGAGGTTGTACACAGTATGTAACAGAGCTATTGAGGGGTGAGGTTGGTTGGGGAGTGGGGGGTATTGAAGGCTGAGGTTGTACACAGTATGTAACAGAGCTATTGAGGGGTGAGGTTGGTTGGGGAGTGGGGGTATTGAAGGCTGAGGTTGTACACAGTATGTAACAGAGCTATTGAGGGGTGAGGTTGGTTGGGGAGTGGGGGGTATTGAAGGCTGAGGTTGTACACAGTATGTAACAGCTACTGAGGGGTGAGGTAGGGTGAGTCAGAAAGGGATTGAGTTAGGGTGAGGGCAACAGAGGATTAGTCAATGCACCCACCTCCTCTCCAGGTGCTAGGGGCTCTCTGCATTGCTGAGTGAGTGGAATACCAGATTTACCTGATAAAACCCATAAAACCACTCTGAGGAATGACTAGTTTGATTGTGTCAAAGTGAGATGTGTCTAAGACATTACATTTGCAGACACATAAGATATATTCATTGACATTAGCCTACTGTTCATTTATAGTAGGTCTAGTTGTTGTTATGTTAGTAGCAAATAGCCCAGTCAGTGGCGGTCAGTGCCGTTTATGATGGACATGGACAGACAGTGGCACATTCAATAACGCCTTACACACTCTTGACAGCATCTAGTTTATCTAGGCTGTAATCATTAGTCCAACAGTTGCAAACAGAGGATGATGGTCCTCCCCTTCCTCCTCTGAGGAGCCTCCACTGAGCCCATTGCAATTCAATCTAAGCAGGAGTGGCATTACCTCCACATTAGAGGTCTCTCTCTCTCTCTCTCTCTCTCTCTCTCTCTCTCTCTCTCTCTCTCTCTCTCTCTCTCTCTCTCTCTCTCTGTCGCTCTCTCTATCTCGCGCGCGCTCTCATCACTCGCGCGCTGTGCAGCTGAACTACGGCGTTGGCAGAGAATATAAAAAAAATCTGCCTCTTTGCTTCAAGCGTTGGAAGAATATTTTGGAACGGAAATCAGAGGAGGTACTGTAATAATTTGTTTACCTTCCAAGCGAATGTGAATGATTTTGTAAATGGCATGCTCCTGTAGTCGCATAGTAATGAATAGTTCAGAGGGAAACGGATCGATGGTACCGGGCGAATGCTGTTGCTTGCAGAGCAGCCACCTGCGCTAAACATAAGCTCTGCGTTGTCTGTCTATCGACGCAGCAGCACGAGTTGACGACATGGTTCTGTAGGAAAAGCCTACTGCTTTCAATAGCCGATTTTGTGTTGGTGATTGTGTTGTTAGTTTTTTAAATGTTGGAATTCAGTTTGATGATGTAGGCTATAATTCGTGGAGGACGCAATAGCCTAATGGAAATATTGCCTATCTGAGTTACAGTTGTAGGATATGTTTGTGCGGCGATACATCTATACGAAACATTATATGTGTTCAGTCTGCTTGGGAAAAATAATGAGAAAGACGGTGTCGGTCGATAGATCGACGGTTGGGCGCGCGGATGGACAGATGTGAGAGGGGGATTTGGAGGGAGGAGGGGAATCACGCGGGGATAATACTGTGACGTTCTGCATGTGATGTGTTCTCTAGACAAGTTTGTGTTATATATTTCTTTCTTTCTTTCTCTCTCTCTCTCTCTCTCTCTCTCTCTCTCTCTCTCTCTCTCTCTCTCTCTCTCTCTCTCTCTCTCTCTCTCTCTCTCTCTCTCTTTCTCTATCCCTCTCTCTCTCTCTCTCTTTCTCTCTCTCTCTCTCTCTCTCTCTCTCTCTCTCTCTCTCTCTCTCTCTCTCTCTCTCTCTCTCTCTCTCTCTCTCTCTCTCTCTCTCTCTCTCTCTTTCTCTTTCTCTCTGCATAACGCAAGGCTGACAGTGTCATGTTTTGTCATTAATTATCATGTCTTGTCCCCGTGCTTCCCCTTCTATTCGTTTCCCTCTGCTGGTCTTATTAGGTTCTTTCCCTCTTTCTATCCCTCTCTCTCCCCCTCCCTCTCTCACTCTCTCGCTCTCTCTTCTCTCTATCGTTCCGTTCCTGCTCCCAGCTGTTCCTATTCCCCTAATCAATCATTTAGTCTTCCCACACCTGTTCCCGATCCTTTTCCCTGATTAGAGTCCCTATTTCTCTCCTTGTTTTCCGTTCCTGCCCCGTCGGATCCTCATCTATAATTCACCGTGCTGTGTCTATGTTTTGCCCTGTCGTGTCGTGTTTCCCTCAGATGCTGCGTGGTGAGCAGGTGTCTGAGTCTGCTAGGTTCAAGTGCCTTCCCGAGGCAACCTGCAGTTCTCGATCAAGTCTCCTGTCTGTTCTCGTCTTTACGAGTAGTATTATGCTTTTTGTTTTGTAAAGTTTCTTTCTGGATTAAAAACTCTGTTTTCGCCAAGTCGCTTTTGGGTCCTCATTCACCTGCATAACAGAAGGATCCGACCAAGGAATGGACCCAGCGACTACAGAGGCTCGTAACACTGCCGTCAAGATCCAAGGAGCCATGCTCGGCAGACACGAGCAGGAATTGTCTGCTGCTCGCCATGCCGTGGAGAACCTGGCCGCTCAGGTTTCCGACCTCTCTGGACAGTTCCAGAGTCTTCGTCTCGTGCCACCTGTTACTTCCTGGCCTGCCGAGCCTCCGGAACCTAGGGTTAATAACCCACCTTGCTACTCCGGGCAGCCCACGGAGTGCCGCTCCTTTCTCACCCAGTGTGATATTGTGTTCTCTCTCCAACCCAACACATACTCTAGTGAGAGAGCTCGGGTTGCTTACGTCATTTCACTCCTTACTGGCCGGGCCCGAGAGTGGGGCACAGCTATCTGGGAGGCAAGGGCTGATTGTTCTAACAATTACCAGAACTTTAAGGAGGAGATGATTCGGGTTTTTGACCGTTCAGTTTTTGGTGGGGAGGCTTCTAGGGCCCTGGCTTCCCTATGCCAAGGTGATCGATCCATAACGGATTACTCTATAGAGTTTCGTACTCTTGCTGCCTCTAGTGACTGGAACGAGCCGGCGCTGCTCGCTCGTTTTCTGGAGGGACTCCACACAGTGGTCAAGGATGAGATTCTCTCTCGGGAGGTTCCTTCCAGTGTGGACTCTTTGATTGCTCTCGCCATCCGCATAGAACGACGGGTAGATCTTCGTCACCAGGCTCGTGGAAGAGAGCTCGCATCAACGGTGTTTCCCTGCTCCGCATCGCAACCATCTCCCTCCTCTGACTCTGAGACTGAGCCCATGCAGCTGGGAGGGATTCGCATCTCGACTAAGGAGAGGGAACGGAGGATCACCAACCGCCTGTGCCTCTATTGCGGATTTGATGGACATTTTGTTAATTCATGTCCAGTAAGAGGCCAGAGCCCATCAGTAAGCGGAGGGCTACTGGTGAGCGCTACTACTATGTCGGTCCATCTACGCTGGACCGGTTCGGTGCTACATGCAGTGCCTTGATTGACTCTGGGGCTGAGGGTTGTTTCATGGACGAAGCATGGGTTCGGAAACATAACATTCCTTTCAGACAGTTAGACAAGCCTACGCCCATGTTTGCCTTAGACGGTAGTCATCTTCCCAGTATCAGATTTGAGACACTACCTTTAACTCTCACAGTATCTGGTAACCACAGTGAGACTATTTCTTTTTTGATTTTTCGTTCACCTTTCACACCTGTTGTTTTGGGTCATCCCTGGCTAGTATGTCATAATCCTTCTATTAATTGGTCTTGTAATTCTATCCTATCCTGGAACGTATCTTGTCATGTGAAGTGCTTAATGTCTGCCATTCCTCCCATTTCTTCTGTCCCCACTTCTCAGGAGGAACCTGGCGATTTGACAGGAGTGCCGGAGGAATATCATGATCTGCGCACGGTCTTCAGTCGGTCCCGAGCCAACTCCCTTCCTCCTCACCGGTCGTATGATTGTAGTATTGATCTCCTTCCGGGGACCACTCCTCCTCGGGGTAGACTATACTCTCTGTCGGCTCCCGAACGTAAGGCTCTCGAGGATTATTTATCTGTGTCTCTTGACGCCGGTACCATAGTGCCTTCTTCCTCTCCGGCCGGGGCGGGGTTCTTTTTGTTAAGAAGAAGGACGGTACTCTGCGCCCCTGCGTGGATTATCGAGGGCTGAATGACATAACGGTTAAGAATCGTTATCCGCTTCCCCTTATGTCATCAGCCTTCGAGATTCTGCAGGGAGCCAGGTGCTTTACTAAGTTGGACCTTCGTAACGCTTACCATCTCGTGCGCATCAGAGAGGGGGACGAGTGGAAAACGGCGTTTAACACTCCGTTAGGGCATTTTGAGTACCGGGTTCTGCCGTTTGGTCTCGCCAATGCGCCAGCTGTTTTTCAGGCATTAGTTAATGATGTTCTGAGAGACATGCTGAACATCTTTGTTTTTGTCTATCTTGACGATATCCTGATTTTTTCACCGTCACTCGAGATTCATGTTCAGCACGTTCGACGTGTTCTACAGCGCCTTTTAGAGAATTGTCTCTACGTAAAGGCTGAGAAGTGCTCTTTTCATGTCTCCTCCGTTACTTTTCTCGGTTCCGTTATTTCCGCTGAAGGCATTCAGATGGATTCCGCTAAGGTCCAAGCTGTCAGTGATTGGCCCGTTCCAAGGTCACGTGTCGAGTTGCAGCGCTTTTTAGGTTTCGCTAATTTCTATCGGCGTTTCATTCGTAATTTCGGTCAAGTTGCTGCCCCTCTCACAGCTCTTACTTCTGTCAAGACGTGTTTTAAGTGGTCCGGTTCCGCCCAGGGAGCTTTTGATCTTCTAAAAGAACGTTTTACGTCCGCTCCTATCCTCGTTACTCCTGACGTCACTAGACAATTCATTGTCGAGGTTGACGCTTCAGAGGTAGGCGTGGGAGCCATTCTATCCCAGCGCTTCCAGTCTGACGCCGATAAGGTTCATCCTTGCGCTTATTTTTCTCATCGCCTGTCGCCATCTGAGCGCAACTATGATGTGGGTAACCGTGAACTGCTCGCCATCCGCTTAGCCCTAGGCGAATGGCGACAGTGGTTGGAGGGGGCGACCGTTCCTTTTGTCGTTTGGACAGACCATAAGAACCTTGAGTACATCCGTTCTGCCAAACGACTTAATGCCCGTCAAGCTCGTTGGGCGTTGTTTTTCGCTCGTTTCGAGTTTGTGATTTCTTACCGTCCGGGTAGCAAGAACACCAAGCCTGATGCCTTATCCCGTCTGTTTAGTTCTTCTGTGGCTTCTACTGATCCCGAGGGGATTCTTCCTTATGGGCGTGTTGTCGGGTTGACAGTCTGGGGAATTGAAAGACAGGTTAAGCAAGCACTCACGCACACTGCGTCGCCGCGCGCTTGTCCTAGTAACCTCCTTTTCGTTCCTGTTTCCACTCGTCTGGCTGTTCTTCAGTGGGCTCACTCTGCCAAGTTAGTTGGTCATCCCGGTGTTCGAGGCACTCTTGCGTCTATTCGCCAGCGCTTTTGGTGGCCGACTCAGGAGCGTGACACGCGCCGTTTCGTGGCTGCTTGTTCGGATTGCGCGCAGACTAAGTCGGGTAACTCTCCTCCTGCCGGTCGTCTCAGACCGCTCCCCATTCCTTCTCGACCATGGTCTCACATCGCCCTAGACTTCATTACCGGTCTGCCTGTGTCTGCGGGGAAGACTGTGATTCTTACGGTTGTCGATAGGTTCTCTAAGGCGGCACATTTCATTCCCTCGCTAAACTTCCTTCCGCTAAGGAGACGGCACAAATCATTATCGAGAATGTGTTCAGAATTCACGGCCTCCCGTTAGACGCCGTTTCAGACAGAGGTCCGCAATTCACGTCACAGTTTTGGAGGGAGTTCTGTCGTTTGATTGGTGCGTCCGTCAGTCTCTCTTCCGGGTTTCATCCCCAGTCTAACGGTCAAGCAGAGAGGGCCAATCAGACGATTGGTCGCATACTACGCAGCCTTTCTTTCAGAAACCCTGCGTCTTGGGCAGAACAGCTCCCTGGGCAGAATACGCTCACAACTCGCTTCCTTCGTCTGCTACCGGGTTATCTCCGTTTCAGAGTAGTCTGGGTTACCAGCCTCCTCTGTTCTCATCCCAGCTTGCCGAGTCCAGCGTTCCCTCCGCTCAAGCGTTTGTCCAACGTTGTGAGCGCACCTGGAGGAGGGTGAGGTCTGCACTTTGCCGCTACAGGGCACAGACTGTGAGAGCCGCCAATAAACGCAGGATTAAGAGTCCAAGGTATTGTTGCGGCCAGAGAGTGTGGCTTTCCACTCGCAACCTTCCTCTTACGACAGCTTCTCGTAAGTTGACTCCGCGGTTCATTGGTCCGTTCCGTGTCTCCCAGGTCGTCAATCCTGTCGCTGTGCGACTGCTTCTTCCGCGACATCTTCGTCGCGTCCATCCTGTCTTCCATGTCTCCTGTGTCAAGCCCTTTCTTCGCACCCCGTTCGTCTTCCCCCCCCTCCCGTCCTTGTCGAGAGCGCACCTATTTACAAGGTACGTAAGATCATGGACATGCGTTCTCGGGGACGGGGTCACCAATACTTAGTGGATTGGGAGGGTTACGGTCCTGAGGAGAGGAGTTGGGTTCCGTCTCGGGACGTGCTGGACCGTTCGCTTATTGATGATTTCCTCCGTTGCCGCCAGGGTTCCTCCTCGAGTGCGCCAGGAGGCGCTCGGTGAGTGGGGGGGTACTGTCATGTTTTGTCATTAATTATCATGTCTTGTCCCCGTGCTTCCCCTTCTATTCGTTTCCCTCTGCTGGTCTTATTAGGTTCTTTCCCTCTTTCTATCCCTCTCTCTCCCCCTCCCTCTCTCACTCTCTCGCTCTCTCTTCTCTCTATCGTTCCGTTCCTGCTCCCAGCTGTTCCTATTCCCCTAATCAATCATTTAGTCTTCCCACACCTGTTCCCGATCCTTTTCCCTGATTAGAGTCCCTATTTCTCTCCTTGTTTTCCGTTCCTGCCCCGTCGGATCCTCATCTATAATTCACCGTGCTGTGTCTATGTTTTGCCCTGTCGTGTCGTGTTTCCCTCAGATGCTGCGTGGTGAGCAGGTGTCTGAGTCTGCTAGGTTCAAGTGCCTTCCCGAGGCAACCTGCAGTTCTCGATCAAGTCTCCTGTCTGTTCTCGTCTTTACGAGTAGTATTATGCTTTTTGTTTTGTAAAGTTTCTTTCTGGATTAAAAACTCTGTTTTCGCCAAGTCGCTTTTGGGTCCTCATTCACCTGCATAACAGACAGACTGTCACAAGCAAGCGTGTGCACGTTGGATAATATGGATTATATGAGAAAGTATTTAAGAGTATTGGCTGAACAGCATTGGTTGTACTTCTTGAAATAATACTGAAAATGTGTCTGCGACGCATGTGAGTGTGGAGGCGAGAGCGAGAGAGAGATGGCTTGGTATCAGCAGATGTTGACACACCACGGTGTCCCCTTCTCCACCGTCTGCCATTTGGAAGTTAAGACACCAATCACACTCCTGACCGACAGTGAAAACGATTCACCCGCCCACACGTTTCCCTGAACGGATGGCATGAGTAGTGAGCTGAACGCAGAACCCTGATTTGTTATAATCAAAGACATACAGATGAATCATGATCACTGCACTGAGTTTTCATTAGGCTGCCTAGTTCTCCTTTCTGTATATCTAGTCTGTTTTACAGTTACTTCTTCAAGTTAGCTTTATGAGATGATATCTATTTTACTAGGTATATTATTAGTCTTCACTGTGAGAATATCCCATTCGGGACACAGTGGTTGAATCAACGTTCTTTCCACCATTTCAGTGAAATTAGGTTGAACTAACGTGGAATAGAAGTTGAATTGATGTCTGTGTCAAGTGGGATCTTTATGAGAGAGAGTTGCATGCTGAAAAAGGCTAGTGCTGTCTGTCAGCACCATGGACAGTGCATCATGCTGATTCAGCAGGGATCACGATAGGGAAGGCTATAGCAGGTTAAAACATGATGGTGCTTGTACAGTATCCAGCCCTCCAGAGTTTTCAGGAGCGTCAGGTGCGGTGCCTGGTTGGAACTAAACCTTGCAGCACTCCAGGCCCGTGTCAACCCAGGGTTACCTATGCTACCCCCTGCTCCAGCCCCTGAATATGACCCATCCACTCTGGTGAATGGACCATAGGGCAGAGGGCTTTGGCTTTTCATCCAGTCAGCCAGTGTTGAATGTTACCCCATTAGCTTTTTATGACCCCAAAATGCAACCAAACAGGCCCCTACGACCCTGCTAACATAACCACATAGATAGAGTCTCCTAAGGCTCTGCTAACATAACCACATAGATAGAGCCCCCTACGACCCTGCTAACATAACTACATAGATAGAGCCCCCTACGACCCTGCTAACATAGCCACATAGATAGAGCCCCCTACGACCCTACTAACATAACCACATAGATAGAGTCCCCTACGGCTCTGCTAACATAACCACATAGATAGAGCCCCCTACGACCCTGCTAACATAACCACATAGATAGAGCCCCCTACGGCTCTGCTAACATAACCACATAGATAGAGCCCCCTACGACCCTGCTAACATAACCACATAGATAGAGTCCCCTACGGCTCTGCTAACATAACCACATAGATAGAGCCCCCTACGGCTCTGCTAACATAACCACATATATAGAGCCCCCTACGACCCTGCTAACATAACCACATAGATAGAGCCCCCTACGACCCTGCTAACATAGCCACATAGATAGAGCCCCCTACAGCTCTGCTAACATAGCCACATAGATAGAGTCCCCTACAGCTCTGCTAACCTAGCCACATAGATAGAGCCCCCTACGACCCTGCTAACATAACCACATAGATAGAGCCCCCTACGGCTCTGCTAACATAACAACATAGATAGTCTCCTACGACCCTGCCAACATAACCATATAGATAGAGTCTCCTACGACCCTGCTAACATAGCCACATAGATAGAGTCCCCTACGACCCTGCTAACATAACCACATAAATAGAGTCTCCTAAGGCTCTGCTAACATAGCCACATAAATAGAGTCTCCTAAAGCTCTGCTAACATAGCCACATAGATAGAGTCCCCTACGGCTCTGCTAACATAACCACATATATAGAGCCCCCTACGACCCTGCTAACATAACCACATAGATAGAGCCCCCTACGACCCTGCTAACATAGCCACATAGATAGAGCCCCCTACAGCTCTGCTAACATAGCCACATAGATAGAGTCCCCTACAGCTCTGCTAACCTAGCCACATAGATAGAGCCCCCTACGACCCTGCTAACATAACAACATAGATAGTCTCCTACGACCCTGCCAACATAACCATATAGATAGAGTCTCCTACGACCCTGCTAACATAGCCACATAGATAGAGTCCCCTACGGCTCTGCTAACATAACCACATAGATAGAGTCTCCTAAGGCTCTGCTAACATAGCCACATAGATAGAGTCCCCTACGACCCTGCTAACATAGCCACATAGATAGAGTCCCCTACGACCCTGCTAACATAACCACATAAATAGAGTCTCCTACGGCTCTGCTAACATAGCCACATAGATAGAGTCCCCTACGGCTCTGCTAACATAACCACATATATAGAGTCCCCTACGACCCTGCTAACATAGCCACATAGATAGAGTCCCCTACGGCTCTGCTAACATAGCCACATAGACAGAGTCCCCTACGGCTCTGCTAACATAACCACATATATAGAGTCCCCTACGGCTCTGCTAACATAACCACATAGATAGAGTCCCCTACGGCTCTGCTAACATAACCACATAGATAGAGCCCCCTACAGCTCTGCTAACATAGCCACATAGATAGAGTCCCCTACGACCCTGCTAACATAACCACATAGATAGAGCCCCCTACAGCTCTGCTAACATAACCACATAGATAGAGTCCCCTACAGCTCTGCTAACATAACCACATAGATAGAGCCCCCTACAGCTCTGCTAACATAACCACATAGATAGAGCCCCCTACAGCTCTGCTAACATAACCACATAGATAGAGCCCCCTACGACCCTGCTAACATAACCACATAGATAGAGTCCCCTACGGCTCTGCTAACATAACCACATAGATAGAGCCCCCTACAGCTCTGCTAACATAACCACATAGATAGAGTCCCCTACAGCTCTGCTAACATAACCACATAGATAGAGCCCCCTACAGCTCTGCTAACATAACCACATAGATAGAGCCCCCTACAGCTCTGCTAACATAACCACATAGATAGAGTCCCCTACAGCTCTGCTAACATAACCACATGGATAGAGTCCCCTACGGCTCTGCTAACATAACCACATAGATAGAGTCCCCTACGGCTCTGCTAACATAACCACATAGATAGAGCCCCCTACAGCTCTGCTAACATAACCACATAGATAGAGCCCCCTACAGCTCTGCTAACATAACCACATAGATAGAGCCCCCTACAGCTCTGCTAACATAACCACATAGATAGAGTCCCCTACAGCTCTGCTAACATAACCACATAGATAGAGTCCCCTACAGCTCTGCTAACATAACCACATGGATAGAGTCCCCTACGGCTCTGCTAACATAACCACATACAGTGCATTCGGAAAGTATTCATTGTGACTACAAAATACCTCAAAAGTTACCAGTAAACTTTGCCACAACATTTCAAACTACTTTTGTAATACAACGTTAGGTATTTTTTAATGTAAATAATCGATCAAATTGAAGATGGGATGATCTGTGTTCAATACAGGAAGAAAACAAACTGAACCATGCTTTCTGGTCACGCGCCTCTATCCAACAGTACAGTGGGGGGTACATAATATTGATTTTTTACTTAAATTTTCTATCCAGTCGGATAAACACGCCAAACCGCTCAGAAGTGTCCGCATGGTCCTAAAGCACACCGTTGCCTCGTTTTGTATCACATTCCAATGATAAAACTGGGGAGGCCAAAAATACAATTTCATAATGTGGGGGGGACATGTCCCCCCATCCCCAGTGAAAGTTGTGTCCCTATATTACAGATATATTTCAGAGATGGAATGTAAATATTTCATTGATATATCAAGGACCTGAGAGCAATTAGGAAAAATATTTTTGGACATTTCTATTAAGAACAATCACAGTAACGGTAATACAAATTAGACAGCAGTGTGACATGACCTGACAATAATTACAGGTGTTACTGGTGTTGTCGAGGACTGCTACCCACGCACCGTGAGGTGATTCAAAGTGTGTGTTTTGTGTGTGTGAATTCATTCCCGTCCTACACACACTGAGTAGTGATTGCGTGTGCCGGTGACAATCCCAGTCTGTTGCAGTAATTGAGGTCTGATTGAGTAATAGGTGGTGTGTGTGTTCATGTGTGTGTGTGACTGTGTGCATGTGTACACCATACATGCCTCTGTGTGATCTGTGTGAGTGTGTCTTTGTGTGTGTTTATGTCAGTGTGTGTGTGTGTGTGTGTGTCTGTGTGCATGTGTGCACCGATGCATGTGTCTGTGTGAGTGTGTGTTTATGTGAGTGAGTGAGTGAGTGAGTGAGTGAGTGAGTAAGTGTGTGTCTGTGTGAGTGTGTGTCTGTGTGAGTGTGTGTGTATGAGTGTGTGTGTGTTACTGTAGGTTAGAAGGTCTGATTGAGTTGCTAGTGGGCTGGTGATTGAGGTTAGTAGTGGGAGGTGTGACAGACAGCCTGTGTGCGGAGCCACTATCTGTGTGTGTGTGTGTGTGCGTGTGCGTGTGCGTGTGTGTGTGTGCACCAGTCCTGTCACCGGTGTGCCACGGTGCTTATACTGGTATGTTGGTAGAGACGATGAAGTGGTGTTTGTTGTGTGAGAGTGTGTGGGTTGTTGACAGGAAGGTGTTAAGGTTGCCTACTGGTAGCAGACTGGTGACAACACTCCGACCCCGTCCAAGTCTGGCACAAAGACTTGTTTCTGTGTGTAGGTATGTTTGATTGTGTGTGTGTGTGTGTGTGTGTGTGTGTGTGTGTGTGTGTGTGTGTGTGTGTGTGTGTGTGTGTGTGTGTGTGTGTGTGTGTGTGTGTGTGTGTGTGTGTGTGTGTGTGTGTGTGTGTGTGTGTGTGTGTGTGGAGGAACCCTGTACAAGTCTGGCACAAAGACTTGTATGTGTGTTTCTGTGTGTAGGTATGTTTGATTGTGTGTGTGTGTGTGTGTGTATGTGTGTGTGTGTGGAGGAACCCTGTACAAGTCTGGCACAAAGACTTGTATGTGTGTTTCTG
>NW_025746894.1:60000-67500 GCF_021184085.1 Oncorhynchus gorbuscha
TCCAGGACTTCCAGAGTTATCCACCCTGTGGTAGTTAGATCCTGCAGGATCTCTAGAGTTATCCACCCTGTGGTAGTTAGATCCTCCAGGATCTCTAGAGTTATCCACCCTGTGGTAGTTAGATCCTCCAGGATCTCTAGAGTTATCCACCCTGTGGTAGTTAGATCCTCCAGGACCTCCAGAGTTATCCACCATGTGGTAGTTAGATCCTCCAGGACCTCCAGAGTTATCCACCATGTGGTAGTTAGATCCTCCAGGACCTCCAGAGTTATCCACCCTGTGGTAGTTAGATCCTCCAGGATCTCTAGATTTATCCACCCTGTGGTAGTTAGATCCTCCAGGACCTCCAGAGTTATCCACCATGTGGTAGTTAGATCCTCCTTTTTGCTCCGCTATACGCTATGTCCCTGTCTGTCTGCTAACATGGTGCGTTGGAATGTTATTCAGTCAGAGTACCTGTGTGTGTGTGTGTGTGTGTGTGTGTGTGTGTGTGTGTGTGTGTGTGTGTGTGTGTGTGTGTGTGTGTGTGTGTGTGTGTGTGTGTGTGTGTGTGTGTGTGTGTGTGTGTGTGTGTGTGTGTGTGTGTGTGTACTACAGTATGACTATGAGAAGAGGATTCTCCAGCTAGCTCCCTATTCTCTCTTGTTCCGTTCCACAACGTTCCCAGGAGACTGTCTGACAACTTCTAGTAGTACAGTGGATGTCCACTTGAGGTCTAAGGGCCCAGGGCCAGGTTTCTACTAAGCTAAGTTATGGAATTGTTTTAAGATGGTCATTCCAAAGATGATTTAGCTATTTGATTTAGAAGTTTAGGACCCCTGTCAGTATATAAAAATACAACAAAATAATTTGATTACATTGATTGAATTTGGTTTTACTGCTATTAATCCATAGAAATGCATTGAATACAAAATGTAGATATCAAGATCTTAAACAGACAGTTTTTGATGGGGATTTTTGTATTATGCTAATTAGATTCCCACAGTGGACAGACATCAACTCTAGTAGTAAAGTGGATGTCCACCTAAACTCAAACCTTATAGGACATGTGTGTATCTGTGAGTGTGTGTGTGTGTGTGTGTGTGTGTGTGTGTGTGTGTGTGTGTGTGTGTGTGTGTGTGTGTGTGTGTGTGTGTGTGTGTGTGTGTGTGTGTGTGTGTGTGTGTGTGTGTGTGTGTGTGTGTGTGTGTGTGTGTGTGTGTGTTTGTGTGCGGGCAGACGTGTGTGTGTGTGTGTGTTAAATTTAAATTGCTGTAATTCTGAGAAAGTATTGGTAGGCTTAGCTTAATTCTAGAAGGTGTTGGTAGGTATTGGTAGGCTTAGCTTAATTCTAGAAGGTGTTGGTAGGTATTGGTAGGCTTAGCTTAATTCTAGAAGGTGTTGGTAGATATTTGTAAGCTTAAGTCTAGAAGGTGTTGGTAGGTATTGGTAAGCTTAATTCTAGAAGGTGTTGGTAGATATTTGTAAGCTTAAGTCTAGAAGGTGTTGGTAGGTATTGGTAGGTTTAGCGTCATTCTAGAATGTGTTGGTAGGTATTGATAGGCTTAGCTTCATTATAGAATGTGTTGGTAGGTATTGATAGGCTTAGCTTCAATATAGAAGGTGTTGGTAGGTATTGATAGGCTTACCTTCATTATAGAAGGTGTTGGTAGGTATTAATAGGCTTAGCTTCATTCTAGAAGGTGTTGGTAGGTATTGATAAGCTTCATTCTAGAAGGTGTTGGTAGATATTGATAGGCTAAGCTTGGTTGGAGATAAAATTGCAGTGACATCTGATATTTATAATCATTCGTTACAATTAAATATCATAATTAATGGCTATTTAGACATAGCCTGCCAGATTGTTGAAACAATTTGCTTTCCAAATTGTCGCCATAAGATTCAGTTCCAACTTGCACTCTAAAATGGACAGGGAAAATTCAATAGGCTGTGCCTTGCCACTAGCTATATTTAAATGCTGTGATATCCACAACCAACAGATATTGTCTAAATGTTTCAGAAGATACTATAATGTAATAACCACGGAATAATGTCAAAGCAATACTAGATTGATACAATATTGTTTTCCTTCCTGTCAGACCTCTGGATTCTGATTCTGCCACTCTCCATGGTGCTGAAATTGATGGTATTTGCTTGATTGTCACAAGAGTAGAAGGTCTGATGGTGCTAAAGTAAACAGTCACAACACCATAGCAAGGAGACAGCCTACACTGTGACTGCCCAAACATCTGGGAATGTTTGTATGTGAGTCAGAGGCCTGATCTATTTACTGAGAGTGTCTGAGGCAGGATTGGTTATCTCCCCTGTCCTCATCTACCCCATACCCCATGGCAGTCCGCAGTCCTCCCCTTAATCTCCCCTATTTTCCCCAATCTCTCCCCACAACTCTCCCCCCTCCCCTTTCTCCCCCTGACTGTGGCTGGCATTCAGACAATGAGATCACCATGGCGATATCTGTCTGCCTGTCTGTCACCGCAGAGATGTTTGTGGTTGATGTAATGTAAGCTTTTTCTCCTTAGTTACAGGGCTTATATAGTGAGAATACAGCAAGGACAGAGATAGATAGATTTATTTGACCATTTAAAACACAATACAACCACACATGTGGATAATGCGTTTACCTATTTAAAATAAAATAAAAATATATTTTTTTATTATGATTATTATTATTTATTTTTTCCCACCTGGAATTATAGCAGCTAACACCTCTGAATGCACAGCCGCTAATCTGCGGCCTGCTAGCTGTCTAAAGCACATTGGACTGCTGGCTTAAGAGGCCCTTCGGACATATGTCTTCGGCCACTATACACATTTTGCCAATTGGCCTGGTTTACCACACGGAGCCCTGCTGATCCATCCACTGATGTAACTGCACGAGGTGGCCACAACAGACTTCCCTCTGTCGCGTCATCCCTCTAAGGCCTTTCTGTTAGCCTGCTAGCCCCGTGCTGCTAGCTGCCTGAAGCCACACACTGACTTGTATGATCACCCGGCTACGCATGCCTTTCTCTAACGTCACCATGCCATGTTGATTGCTGTTCTGCTTTGTAACTATTGTTTTATTTCACTGTAGAGCCTCTAGCACTGCTCAACACGCATCGGCTAACAATTTAATTCCACCCCTCCACACACGCATTGACATCACCTGGTTTAAATGCTATTTCTAGAGACAATATCTCTTACATTATCACTATATGCACAGGTTTATCCCCACTGTATACACATCCTACTATACCTTTGTCTGTACATTATACCTTTAATATATTCTACCGTGCCCAGAAATCTGCTCCTTTTACTCTCTGTTCTGAACGTACTAGTTCTGTTAGCCTTTAGCCGTCCCCTTATCCTACTCCTCCTCTGTTCCTCTGGTGATGTAGAGGTTAATCCAGGCCCTGCAGTGTCTACTTCCACTCCCATCCCCCAGGCTCTCTCATTTGTTGCTGTTCTGGTTTGTAACTATTATTTTATTTCACTGTAGAGCCTCTAGCACTGCTCAACACTGCTCAACACGCATCGGCTAACAATTTAGTTCCACCCCTCCACACACGCAGTGACATCACCTGGTTTAAATGCTATTTCTAGAGACAATATCTCTTACATTATCAATATATGCACAGGTTTATCCCCACTGTATTCACATCCTACTATACCTTTGTCTGTACATTATGCTTTGAATATATTCTACCGTCAAGCTGGTGACCTAAACTGGGACATGCTTAACACCCCGGCCATCCTACAATCTAAGCTGGATGCCCTCAATCTCACACAATTTATCAATGAACCTACCAGATATAACCCCAAATCCGTAAACACGGGCACCCTCATAGATATCATCCTAACTAACTCACCCTCCAAATACACCTCTGCTGTTTTCAACCAAGATCTCAGCGATCACTGCCTCATTGCCTGCATCCGTAATGGGTCAGCGGTCAAACGACCTCCACTCATCACTGTCAAACGCTCCCTAAAACACTTCTGCGAGCAGTCCTTTCTAATGGACCTGGGCCGGGTATCCTGGAACGACATTGACCTCATCCCGACAGTAGAGGATGCCTGGTTATTCTTTAAAAGTGCCTTCCTCACCATCTTAAATAGGCATGCCCCATTCAAAAAATGTAGAACCAGGAATAGATATAGCCATATAGCCCTTGGTTCACTCCAGACCTGACTGCCCTTGACCAGCACATCCTGTGGCATTCGGCATTAGCATCAAATAGCTCTGTGATATGCAACTTTTCAGGGAAGTTAGGAACCAATATACACAGGCAGTTAGGAAAGCTAAGGCTAGCTTTTTTAAACAGAAATTTGCATCCTGCAGTACAAACTCAAAAGTTCTGAGACACTGTAAAGTCCATGGAGAATAAGAGCACCTCCACCCAGCTGCCCACTGCACTGAGGCTAGGAAACACTGTTACAACCAACAAATCCACTATAATTGAGAATTTCAATAAGCATTTTTCTACGGCTGGCCATGCTTTCCACCTGGCTACCCCTAACCCGGTCAACTGCCCGGCACCCTCCACAGCAACCCGCCCAAGCCCCCACCATTTCTCCTTCACCCATATCCAGATCGCTGATGTTCTGAAAGAGCTGCAAAATCTGGACCCCAACAAATCAGCCGGGCTAGACAATCTGGACCCACTCTTTCTTAAATTATCTGCCGAAATTGTTGCAACCCCTATTACTAGCCTGTTCAACCTCTCTTTCGTATCGTCTGAGATTCCCAAAGATTGGAAAGCGTTCATCCTCTTCAAAGGGGGAGACACTCTAGACCCAGACTGCTGCAGACCTGTATCTATCCTACCCTGCATCTCTAAGGTCTTCGAAAGCCAAGTTAACAAACAGATTACTGACCATTTTGAATCACATCGTACCTTCTCCGCTATGCAATCTGGTTTCCGAGCTGGTCATGGGTGCACCTCAGCCACGCTCAAGGTCCTTAACGATATCATAACCGCCATCAATAAGAGACATTACTGTGCAGCTGTATTCATCGACCTGGCCAAGGCTTTCGACTCTGTCAATCCCCACATTCTTATTGGCAGACTCAACAGCCTTGATTTCTCAAATGATTTCCTCGCCTGGTTCACCAACTACTTCTCTGATAGAGCTCAGTGTGTCAAACCGGAGGGCCTGTTGTCTGGACCTCTGGCAGTCTCTATGGGGGTGCCACACGGTTAAATTCTCGGGCCGACTCTCTTCTCTGTATACATCAATGATGTCGCTCTTGCTGCTGGTGATTCTCTAATCCACCTCTACGCAGACGACACCATTCTGTATACTTCTGGCCCTTCTTTGGACACTGTGTTAACTAACCTCCAGATGAGCTTCAATGCCATAAAGCTCTCCTTCAGTGGCCTCCAACTGCTCTTAAATGCATATAAAACTAAACGCATGCTATTCAACCGATCATTGCCCGCACCTGCCCGCCCACTCTGGACGGCTCTGACTTAGAATACGTGGATAACTACAAGTACCTAGGTGTCTGGCTAGACTGTAAACTCTCCTTCCAGACTCACATTAAGCATCTCCAATCAAAAATTAAATCTAGAATCGGCTTCCTATTTCGCAACAAAGCTTCCTTCACTCATGCTGCCAAACATACCCTCGTAAAACTGACCATCCTACCGATCCTTGACTATTGCGATGTCATCTATAAAATAGCCTCCAACACCCTACTCAGCAAACTGGATGTAGTCTATCACAGTGCCATCCGTTTTGTCACCAAAGCCCCATATACAACCCACCACTGCGACCTGTACGCTCTCTTTGGCTGGCCCTCGCTTCATACTCATCACCAAACCCACTGGCTACAGGTTATCTACAAGTCTCTGCTAGGTAAAGCCCCGCCCTATCTCAGCTCGCTGGTCACCATAGCAGCACCCACTCGTAGCACACACTCCAGCAGGTATATCTCACTGGTCACCCCCAAAGCCAATTCCTACTTTGATCGCCTTTCCTTCCAGTTCTCTGCTGCCACTGACTGGAACGAACTGCAAAAATCACTGAAGCTGGAGATTCCCATCTCCTTCACTAGCTTTAAGAACCAGTTGTCAGAGCAGCTCACAGATCACTGCACCTGTTCATAGCCCATCTGTACACAGCCCATCTATCTACCTCATCCCCATACTGTATTTATTTATTTTGCTCCTTTTGCACCACAGTATCTCTACTTGCACATCCATCTTTTGCACATCTACCATTCCAGTGTTTAATTGACATATTGTTATTACTTCTCCACCATGGCCTATTTATTGCATTAACTCCCCTATTTGACCTTATTTGCACTCACTGTATGTAGACTTTGTTTTCTTTTTTTTCTAATGTATTATTGACTGTATGTTTTGTTCATTTCATGTGTAACTCTGTGTTGTTGTATGTGTCAAACTGCTTTATCTTGGCCAGGTCGCAGTTGCAAATGAGAACTTGTTCTCAACTAGCTGACCTGAAATAAATACAAATATATATTTTTTTACGATCATTGAGGATGACACAAAAAGGTTTGAAAACGTATTTCCAGTGTGGTCCTCAAACATTAACCAACATAAACATAGTAGTTCCAGGCTCCACAGTAGAGTCACCCTACTAGCCATACTCTGGTTAGACATACAGTATAACACATAACAAAACACAGGACAGGACCACATCATCACAGCCTAGAGCATTACATACAGACAGGACTTTTTCTTCTTCTGACATCCTTTTTACATTAAGTTATGTTCTTAGTAGATGCTAAGTTATGTTCTTAGTAGATGCTAAGTTATGTTCTTAGTAGATGCTAAGTTATGTTCTTAGTAGATGCTAAGTTATGTTCTTAGTCGATGCTAAGTTATGTTCTTAGTCGATGCTAAGTTATGTTCTTAGTAGATGCTAAGTTATGTTCTTAGTAGATGCTAAGTTATGTTCTTAGTAGATGTCTTCTTTTCGTCTCTCCATTCCTCAATTCTCCTTTGGCCCAAAAGCCCACTATTTGAGGCTCAAACCAAACATGGTAAGTTATGACACATAGGCCTGATGCAGTCATGGTGAATCATCATCCTCTCTGCTCATCCAACTAGAAGTCTAGCTGGCATGAGACAATTCCCATTAACGTGGGAGCACTGATGAGCATAATTAGAATAGTCCTTTATTTGGTGAAGGAAATGTGTCTTTGGCTCTGCTACCAATCCCATCCCTCCCTGACATCAACGACATACACTCAACATACAATGATGTGTTAGGAGCACAGGGTTAGCCAGTCTGCTGCAGTGCAGCTCCTCTGGAGGTACAGTATATAGGGGAGTGCCTTGCTCTGGGGCACAAAGGTAGTGGATGGTAGCAGTGATTCTGTAAGGAAACGAGGGGAGGAAGCCACTTGGAGTATTGAGAGAGACCGTGGTAGTGGCAGGGTGTTCATGTGTTAGCAGGTCTCTGTGGGGAGGGAGATTAGCTACCCTGATGTGGATTACTGTAAATGGGTGGGTTTAACAAGCTCAGGGGTGACCAAATACACAGCACACT
>NW_025746894.1:72500-81860 GCF_021184085.1 Oncorhynchus gorbuscha
AGAGAGAGAGAGAATTAAAGAAAGAGAGAGAGAATCAAAGAGAGAGAGAATTAAAGAAAGGGAGAGAGAGAGACAGAGAGAGAGAGAGAATTAAAGAAAGAGAGAGCGAGAATTAAAGAAAGAGAGAGAGAGAATTAAAGAAAGAGAGAGAGAGAATTAAAGAAAGAGGGAGAGAGTTAAAGAAAGAGAGAGAGAGAGAGAGAGAGACAGATGACTGTGGTTATGATTGATCCCCTCTTTACACCTCTATTGTGTTAACAGCTGCTGTAGAGAGAGGTGATCATGAGGCAGTAGTCATTATGTAATCAGTGTGTGTGTGTGTGTGTGTGTGTGTGTGTGTGTGTGTGTGTGTGTGTGTGTGTGTGTGTGTGTGTGTGTGTGTGTGTGTGTGTGTGTGTGTGTGTGTGTGTGTGTGTGTGTGTGTGTGTGTGTGTGTGTGTGTGTGTGTGTGTGTGTGTGTGTGTGTGTTTCTGCGTGTGTTTGTTCAGTATGCATATTCTGACTTCCTACCTCTGAGAATTTGGGCAATTATAGCCAATTAGCGTAGGGTCCTCTGGCTGAGCTGGGCTCCCAATGCTAGTGCCTGACTGAAATAGTAAAAATGATAGAGTGATGCAACGCCAGGTGAATGTTGATCAGAATGAGATCTGTATGACAGGACACCTCAGTACATCAGTACAGCCTATGACTAGACTACACTACACAGGACGTACAGTACTGTAGCATACACTGTAGGACATACTGTAGCATATACTGTAGGACATACTGTAGTATATACTGTAGGACATACTGTAGGACATACTGTAGTATACACTGTAGGACATACTGTAGGACGTACAGTACTGTAGCATAGACTGTAGGACATACTGTAGGACGTACAGTACTGTAGCATATACTGTAGGACATACTGCAGGACGTACAGTACTGTAGCACATACTGTAGGACATACTATAGCATATACTGTAGGACATACTGTAGATATACTGTAGATATACTGTAGGACATATTGTAGGACATACTGTAGGACATACTTTAGATATACTGTAGGTGTAACGGATGTGAAACGGCTAGCTTAGTTCGCGCCCGGGTATGGGCGAGGGGACGGTCTAAAGTTATACTGTTAGATAGGACATACTCTAGATATACTGTAGGACATACTGTAGATATACTGTAGGACATACTGTAGATATACTGTAGGACATACTGTAGATATACTGTAGGACATACTCTAGATATACTGTAGGACATACTCTAGATATACTGTAGGACATACTGTAGATATACTGTAGGACATGCTCTAGATATACTGTAGGACATACTGTAGATATACTGTAGGACATGCTCTAGATATACTGTAGGACATACTGTAGATATACTGTAGGACATACTGTAGATATACTGTAGGACATACTGTAGATATACTGTAGGACATACTGCAGGACGTACAGTACTGTAGCACATACTGTAGGACATACTATAGCATATACTGTAGGACATACTGTAGATATACTGTAGATATACTGTAGGACATATTGTAGGACATACTGTAGGACATACTTTAGATATACTGTAGGTGTAACGGATGTGAAACGGCTAGCTTAGTTCGCGCCCGGGTATGGGCGAGGGGACGGTCTAAAGTTATACTGTTAGATAGGACATACTCTAGATATACTGTAGGACATACTGTAGATATACTGTAGGACATACTGTAGATATACTGTAGGACATACTGTAGATATACTGTAGGACATACTGTAGATATACTGTAGGACATACTCTAGATATACTGTAGGACATACTGTAGATATACTGTAGGACATACTGTAGGACATACTGTAGGACATACTCTAGATATACTGTAGGACATACTCTAGATATACTGTAGGACATACTCTAGATATACTGTAGGACATACTGTAGATATACTGTAGGACATACTGTAGATATACTGTAGGACATACTGTAGGACATACTCTAGATATACTGTAGGACATACTCTAGATATACTGTAGGACATACTCTAGATATACTGTAGGACATACTGTAGATATACTGTAGGACATACTGTAGATATACTGTAGGACATGCTCTAGATATACTGTAGGACATACTCTAGATATACTGTAGGACATACTGTAGATATACTGTAGGACATACTGTAGATATACTGTAGGACATACTGTAGATATACTGTAGGACATACTGTAGATATACTGTAGGACATACTCTAGATATACTGTAGGACATACTGTAGATATACTGTAGATATACTGTAGGACATACTGTAGATATACTGTAGGACATACTGTAGATATACTGTAGGACATACTCTAGATATACTGTAGGACATACTCTAGATATACTGTAGGACATACTGTAGATATACTGTAGGACATACTGTAGATATACTGTAGGACATACTGTAGATATACTGTAGGACATACTGTAGATATACTGTAGGACATACTCTAGATATACTGTAGGACATACTGTAGATATACTGTAGGACATGCTCTAGATATACTGTAGGACATACTGTAGATATACTGTAGGACATACTGTAGATATACTGTAGGACATACTGTAGATATACTGTAGGACATACTGTAGATATACTGTAGGACATACTGTAGATATACTGTAGGACATACTCTAGATATACTGTAGGACATACTCTAGATATACTGTAGGACATACTGTAGATATACTGTAGGACATGCTCTAGATATACTGTAGGACATACTCTAGATATACTGTAGGACATACTGTAGATATACTGTAGGACATACTGTAGATATACTGTAGGACATACTGTAGATATACTGTAGGACATGCTCTAGATATACTGTAGGACATACTCTAGATATACTGTAGGACATACTGTAGATATACTGTAGGACATACTGTAGATATACTGTAGGACATACTCTAGATATACTGTAGGACATACTGTAGATATACTGTAGGACATACTGTAGATATACTGTAGGACATACTGTAGATATACTGTAGGACATACTGTAGGACATACTGTAGGACATACTTCACCAGCAGCATACCACTGCTAGCTTGCTTCTGAAGCTAAGCAGGGTTGGTCCTGGTCAGTCCCTGGATGGGAGACCAGATGCTGCTGGAAGTGGTGTTCAAATCAAATCAAATCAAATTCAAATTTTATTTGTCACATACACATGGTTAGCAGATGTTAATGCGAGTGTAGCGAAATGCTTGTGCTTCTAGTTCCGACAATGCAGTGATAACCAACAAGTAATCTAACTAACAAGAAGGCCATTAGGAGGCACTCTTTCCTCTGTTCTAAAAACTATCACAATGCCCCTGGGCAGTGAATGGGGACACTGCCCTGTGTAGGGTGCCATCTTTCGGATGGGAAGTTAAACAGGTGTCCTGACTCACTGAGGTCATTAAAGATCCCATGGCACTTATTGTAAGAGTAGAGGTGCTAACTCTGGTGTCCTGGTTATATTCCCAATCTGGCCCTCAAACCATCATGGTCACCTAATAATCCCCAGTTTATAATTGTCTTATTCCTCTCCCCTGTAACTATTCCCCAGGTTGTTGCTGTAAATGAGAATGTGTTCTCAGTCAATTTACCTGGTAAAATAATGGCAAAATAAAAACTAGTGTAGGACATACGTTTTTATTAGCCTATTGTGTTGTAGCCTTTAGTAAATCACTTGCAGCTTTTGGCATCTTCTCATGACCCTCTGAACAACGGAACAAATGAGTCACGGTCCAAAGGCACTCATTCTCCGTCCACCAGTGGATCTCACTCCAGGGCTGTAGCTTCCAACAGGGTATTTACAGAGGACATTTGGGGAAATAATAAATCATAAATAAAGTTCAACTTCCATTGTTGAAGCATTGCTGTACCATTTTGTATTATGTTTTAATACCTTTCTGAAGCTGCGAGTGAGAACCAATTACATTTCATCGCTCTGTGATGCGTACTCTCTCTCCATCTCTCTCTCTCTCCATCTCTCTGTCTCTCTCTGTCTTCCCCCCCCCTCCCCTCCCCTCCCCTCCCCTCCCCTCCCCCCCTCCCCTCCCCTCCCCTCCCCCCCCTCCCCTCCCCCCCCCCCCTCCCCTCCTTTCAACTCCATTCTCCCCTGTGGAGACAGTGGAGGTCACAGTTCTCTAGCCTCTCTGGACAGTGTGTGTGTACGCTGTGTATATCCATGCATATGTCTGGAAATGTGTGTGTATGCACAAGGGTGTTTGTGTGGACTTTGATCTCCTCTCCTCCCTTTGCTCTGACCACTCAGGGGGATAGCAGAAGCTTTATCTGAAGAGTATTATTGCGGTAAATGAGATGTCATGGTCAGCTCACCATGAAGCCAGTCTGACCTTCCTTTGACTCACATCTCTCCTGTCTGAAGGTGTGTCATTGAGGCAGAAGCGGAGGGAGAGATGGAGGGATGGAGGGAGGGGGTGAGAGAGAGGGAGGGAGAGTGAGAGAAAGAAAGGGATGAGAGAGGGAGGGAGCAGAAGGGAAAGAGAGAGAGAGAGGGAGTGAGAGAGGGAGTGAGAGTGGGAGAGAGAGAGACAGAAAGGAGGCAGGGATGGAAGGAGTTATAGACCATAAGGAATAGAAAGGGAGGCAGTGTGGTAGAGAAGAGTGAGCAGAGTGATCTTGGTTTGTGGCAGACTGAGTCTGTTCAGATACTGAGTTTCAGTGTGTGTGACAGAGAGGATCCCAGTTTGTCTACAGTTGAGTTTGAGATGAGATGGACTGAGTGTTCGAGTGTGTTCATGTGTGTGTGTGTTTGTGTCTAGTTCCACATCAGTCAGAGTGCTGTCTGCTGATAGAATGATGGAGAAAAGTAGCTTCACGCTGTCTGCTGATAGAATGATGGAGAAAAGTAGCTTCACGCTGTCTGCTGATAGAATGATGGAGAAAAGTAACTTCACGCTGTCTGCTGATAGAATGATGGAGAAAAGTAGCTTCACGCTGTCTGCTGATAGAATGATGGAGAAAAGTAGCTTCACGCTGTCTGCTGATAGAATGATGGAGAAAAGTAGCTTCACGCTGTCTGCTGATAGAATGATGGAGAAAAGTAGCTTCACGTTGTCTGCTGATAGAATGCCCATTCATGAATTCCCATCTGTGTTTAGAAGTGCAACTGAAGCACAAAATGAGTCTGATGCCGAGCAGAAATGACAAAAATAAGCTCTTTAGATCTGCGTTTACAAAACACAGCAAGATATTTATTTTGCATTTGATCTTTCTATGGGATTGAGGTCAGGGCATAGTGATGGCCGCTCCAGTACTTTGACCTTTTTTTGTCCTTAAGCCATTTTACCACAACTTTGGAAGCATGCTTGGGGTCATTGTCCATTTGGAAGACCCATTTGCGACCAAGCTTTAACTTCCTGACTGATGTCTTGAGATGTTGCTTCAATATATCCACATACTTTTCCTACCTCATGATGCCATCTATTTTTTTAAGTGCATCAGTCCCTCATGCAGCAAATCACCCCTACAACATGATGCTGCCACCCCCGTGCTTCATGGTTGGGATGGTGTTCCTAGACTTGCACGCCTCCCTCTTTTTACTCCAAACGTAATGATGATCATTATGGCCAAACAGTTCTATTTTTGTTTCATCAGACCAGAGGACATTTCTCCAAAAAAGTACGATCTTTGTCCCCATGTGCAGTTGCAAACCGTACTCTACGCTTTTTACTGTTCGTTTTGAAGCGGTGGCTTCTTCCTTGCTGAGCGGCCTTTCAGGTTATGTCGATATAGGACTTGTTTTACTGTGGATATAGATACTTTTGTACCGGTTTCCTCCAGCATCTTCACAAGGTCCTTTGCTGTTGTTCTGGGATTGATTTGCACTTTTCGCACCAAAGTTAATCTCCTGAGTGGTATGACGGCTGCGTGGTCCCATGGTTTTTATACTTGCGTACTATTGTTTGTACAGAGTAACTTGGTACCTTCAGGCATTTGGAAATTGCTCCCAAGGATGAAGCAGACTTGTGGAGGTCTACATTCTTTTCTGAGGTCTTGGCTGATTTCTTTTCATTTTACTATGATGTCAAGCAAAGAGGCACTGAGTTTGAAGGTTGGCCTTGAAATACATCCACAGGTACACCGCCGATTGACTCAAATTACGTCAATTAGCCTATCAGAAGCTTCTAAAGCCATGACATCATTTACTGAGATTTTCCAAGCTGTTTAAAGGCACAGTCAACTTAGTGTATGTAAACTTCTGACCCACTGGAATTGTGATACAGTGAATTATAAGTGAAATAATCTGTCTGTAAACAATTGTTGGAAAAATGACTTGTGTCAGGCACAAAGTAGATGTCCTAACCGACTTGCCAAAACTATAGTTTGTTAACAAGACATTTGTGGAGTGGTTGAAAAATGAGTTCTAATGACTCCTACCTAAGTGTATGTAAACTTCCCACTTCAACTGTATATATATATATTTATATTCCTGGCATTGCTTGTTCTGATATCTCTTAATGTCATTCTTTTTGCTTTTTGTATTATGAGCGTATTGTTTTGTTTTGCTAGGCATTATTATTGCTGTTGGAGCTAAAAACACAAGCATTTCTCTGCACCTGCGATAACATCTGCAAACCTGTGTACGTAGACAATAAACTTTGATTTGATTTGATTTTGAAGAAGGAGAGAAGGGTGGCAGAGAGAGGTTGAACCAAAAGAGGAAAGGGAGCATACAATGGAGGGAGGGTGAAGTAGGTGAAGGACAGAATAAAGAAGGAAGAGAGATAGAGGTAGAGAAAGAAAGGAGGAGACAGGGAAGGGGCTGTTGCTAGGGACAACAGTACAATAATGAACCGAAGCCTCCCACACATTCCCTGCTTTATTTTCCTATTTTCCTTCTCTGATTCTATCTCTTTGTCCTTCCCTGCTCCCACTTTCTTCCCTCACTTTCTCAATTCCCTCCTGCAAACCATTTCTTTTGAACACATCCCTCTCCTCTCCCCAGTCCTTATTGTGTGTCTCTGTATTGCTCCCTCTTCCCCATCTCTGCCTCTCTCCCTTGTTCCCACCCACTCTCAAGCATCTATCCCCCGGCTATTCCCCCTTTCTTCCCTCTGTTCATCAGAGAACCCCAGCTGACATAAAACCATAACACCCTCCCTCCCTCTCTTGCCCTCTTTTTCTAACTCCATCCTTCCCTCTTTTCCCTCCCTCCCCCCCTCTCTTGCTCTCTCACTCACTCTCTCCCTCCCTAACCCTCTCTCTTGCTCTCTCGCTCTCTCACTCCCTCACCCTCTCTCTTGCTCTCTCGCTCTCTCACTCCCTCTCCCTCTCTCTCTCGCTTTCTCTCTCACTCCCTCTCCCTCTCTTTTTCTCTCTCACTCCCTCTTTCTCTCTCACTTCCTCTCCCTCTCTCTTTCTCTCTCACTCCCTCTCCCTCTCTCTTGCTCTCTCACTCCCTCTCTCTTTCTCTCTCTCTCTCTGCTCCCACATGTCTAGGGTTTTTATTTCTGTCAGATTACGGCATCAAGCAGCAAGCTAGAGGAGATTTCCCCTGGCACCTCCCATCCACCGCTCTCTCTCTCCTCTCCTCTTCTCTCCCATCCACATCTCTCTCTCTCTCTCTTTCTCTCTCTCTATCTCTCTCTCTCTCTCTCTCTCTCTCTCTCTCTCTCTCTCTCTCTCTCTCTCTCTCTCTCTCTCTCCTCTCCTCTTCTCTCTCATCCACCACTCTCTCTCCTCTCCTCTTCTCTCCCATCCACCACTCTCTCTGTCCTCTTCTCTCCCATCCACCACTCTCTCTCCTTTCCTCTTGTCTCCCATTCACCACTCTCTCTCTCCTCTCCTCTTGTCTCCCATCCACCACTCTCTCTTTCCTCTCCTCTTCTCTCCCATCCACCACTCTCTCCTCTCCTCTTCTCTCCCATCCACCACTCTCTCTCTCCTCTCCTCTTCTCTCCCATCCACCCTCTCTCTCTCCTCTCCTCTCCCATCCACCTCTCTCTCTCTTCTCTCTCTCTCTCTCTCTCTCTCTCTCTCTCTCTCTCTTCTCTCTCTCTCTCTCTCTCTCTCTCTCTCTCCTCTCCTCTCCCATCCTCTCCTCTCTCTCTTCTCCTCTGCTCTGCTCTCCTCTCCTCTCCTCTCCTCTCCTCTCCTCTCCTCTCCTCTCCTCTCCTCTCCTCTCCTCTCCACCTTTCATCCACCTCTCATCCACCACGCTCTCTCTCCTCTCCCATTCACATTTCTCTCTTTCTCCTCTCCTCCTCTCCCATCCACCACGCTCTCTCTCCTCTCCCATCCACATTTCTCACTCTCCTCTCCTCTTCTCTTCCATCCACCTTCCATCCACCACGCTCTCTCTCCTCTCCCATCCACATTTCTCTCTTTCTCCTCTTCTCTTCTCTCTCATCCACCACTCTCTCTCCTCTCCTCTTGTCTCCCATCCACCACTCTCTCTCTCTCTCCTCTTCTCTCCCATCCACCACTCTCTCTCTCCTCTCCTCTTGTCTCCCATCCACCACTCTCTCTCCTCTCCTCTTCTCTCCCATCCACCACTCTCTCTCTCCTCTCCTCTTGTCTCCCATCCACCACTCTCTCTCTCCTCTCCTCTTCTCTCTCATCCACATTTCTCTCTCTCTCTCTTCTCCCATCCACCACTCTCTCTCTCTCCTCTTCTCTCCCATCCACCATTTCTCTCCTCTCCTCTCCTCTTCTCTCTCATCCATCCTCTTCTTCCATCCACCACTCTCTCTCTCCTCTCCTCTTCTCTCCCATCCACCACTCTCTCTCTCCTCTCCTCTTGTCTCCCATCCACCACTCTCTCTCTCCTCTCCTCTTCTCTCCCAACCACCACTCTCTCTCCTCTCCTCTTCTCTCCATCCACCACTCTCTCCTCTCCTCTCCTCTTCTCTCGCATCCACCACTCTCTCTCTCCTCTCCTCTTCTCTCCCATCCACCACTCTCTCTCTCCTCTCCTCTTGTCTCCCATCCACCACTCTCTCTCTCCTCTCCTCTTCTCTCCCAACCACCACTCTCTCTCCTCTCCTCTTCTCTCCCATCCACCACTCTCTCTCTCCTCTCCTCTTGTCTCCCATCCACACTCTCTCTCGCCTCTCCTCTTCTCTCCCATCCACCACTCTCTCTCTCCTCTCCTCTTGTCTCCCATCCACCACTCTCTCTCTCCTCTCCTCTTCTCTCCCATCCCCCACTCTCTCTCTCCTCTCCTCTTCTCTCTCATCCACATTTCTCTCTCTCTCCTCTCCTCTTCTCTCTCATCCACCACTCTCTCTCCTCTCCTCTTCTCTCCCATCCACCACTCTCTCTCTCCTCTCCTCTTCTCTCTCATCCACCACTCTCTCTCCTCTCTTCTTCTCTCGCATCCACCACTC
>NW_025746895.1:0-15000 GCF_021184085.1 Oncorhynchus gorbuscha
CCCCTCCACTACCTCTCCTCTCTTCCCTCCCTCCACTACCTCTCCTCTCTCCCTCCCCCTCCACTACCTCTCCTCTCCTCCCTCCCCTCCACTCCCTCTCCTCCTTCCCCTCCACTACCTCTCCCTCTCTTCCCTCCACTACCTCTCCTCTCTTCTTCCCCTCCACTACCTCTCCTCTCTTCCCCTCCACTACCTCTCCTCTCTTCCCCTCCACTACCTCTCCACTCCTCCTCCTCCCCTCCACTACCTCTCCTCTCCCCTCCTCCTTCCCCTCCACTACCTCTCCTCTCCTCTCCCCCCTCCACTACCTCTCCTCCCCCCTCCCTCCTCTTCCTCTCTTCCCCTCCACCTCTCCTCTCCCTCCCTCCCCTCCACTACCTCTCCTCTCCTCTCTTCCCCTCCACTACCTCTCCTCCTCCCTCCCTACCTCTCCTCTCCTCTCTTCCCCTCCTACCTCTCCTCTCTTCCCCTCCACTACCTCTCCTCTCTTCCCCTCCACTACCTCTCCTCTCCTCTCTTCCCCTCCACTACCTCTCCTCTCCTCCCTCCACTACCTCTCCTCTCTCTCCTTCCCTCCTCTCTTCCCTCTCTTCCCCTCCCACTACCTCTCCTCTCCTCCCTCCCCTCCACTACCTCTCCTCCTCTCTTCCCTCCACTACCTCTCCTCTCTTCCCCTCCACTACCTCTCCTCTCTTCCCTCCACTACCTCTCCTCTCCTCTCTTCCCTCCACTACCTCTCCTCTCCTCCCTCCCCTCCACTACCTCTCCTCTCCTCCCTCCCCTCCACTACCTCTCCTCTCCTCTCTTCCCCTCCACTACCTCTCTCCTCTCTTCCCCTCCACTACCTCTCCTCTCCTCTCTTCCCCTCCACTACCTCTCCTCTCCTCTCTTCCCCTCCACTACCTCTCCTCTCCTCTCTTCCCCTCCACTACCTCTCCTCTCCTCTCTTCCCCTCCACTACCTCTCCTCTCCTCTCTTCCCCTCCACTACCTCTCTCCTCCCTCTCTTCCCCTCCACTACCTCTCCTCTCCTCCCTCCCCTCCACTACCTCTCCTCTCCTCTCTTCCCCTCCACTACCTCTCCTCTCCTCTCTTCCCCTCCACTACCTCTCCTCTCTCTTCCCCCCCTCCCTCCCCTCCCCTCCCCACCACTACCTCTCCTCCCTCCCGTCCGCTACCTCTCCACTACCTCCCCTCCCCTCCCCTCCCCTCCACTACCTCTCCTCCCTCCCCTCTTCTACCTCTCCCTCTCCTCCCTCCCCTCTTCTACCTCTCCTCCCCTCTTCTACCTCTCTCCTCCCTCCCCTCTCCTCTCCTCCCTCCCCTCTTCTACCTCTCCTCCCCTCTTCTACCTCTCCTCCCTCCCCTCTTCTACCTCTCCTCCCTCCCTCTTCTACCTCTCCTCCCTCTTCTACCTCTCCTCCCTCCCCTTCTTCCTCTCCTCCCTCTTCTACCTCTCCTCCCTCCCCTCTTCTACCACTACTCTCCTCCCTCCCCCTCCCCTCTACCTCTCTCCTCTCCTCCCTCCCCCCCTCTTCTACCTCTCCTCCCTCCCCTCTTCTACCTCTCCTCTCCTCCCCCCTCCCTACCCCCTCTCCTCTCCTTCCTCCCCTCTTCTACCTCTCCTCTCCTCCCTCCCTCCCCTCCACTACCTCTCCTCTCCTCCCTCCCCCTCTTCTACCTCTCCTCTCCTTCCTCCCCTCTTCTACCTCTCCTCTCCTCCCCTCCACTACCTCTTCTCTCCTCCCTCCCCTCTTCTACCTCTCCTCTCCTCCCCTCCACTACCTCTCCTCCCTCCCATCCGCTACCTCTCCTCCCTCCCGTCCGCTACCTCTCCTTGTGTTCCTCATTCACAGAAAAGCCTCGTCTCCGCCCTTGTCACGTTCCCCTCGTCGCCATGGTGACGTGACAAAGCGGCACAGGCTTGTTTTTATTTGAGTGGCGAGGAGGAGGATACTGTATGTGATTGGCACAAGACACACACACACACACCACACCACACACACACACACACACACACACACACACACACACACACACACACACACACACACACACACACACACACACACACACACACACACACACACACACACACACACACACACACACACACACACACACACACACACACACACACACACACACACCACAGCTTCTATTTATACCCTACCAACTGGCTATGTTTCGCTCTTAGTATGTTGTCGTAGAGACGACTGACTACCTTGACTATCACCAACCCACTACCAGACAGTAGAGATTCATTAATATGGTTTTATGTTTTATCTCCCTGGTCCCTCAGATTCACTCCCCAGTCACCATTCAGCCTTAAAGGAAGAAGGATGTGAATCAGACAGACAGACTGACAGACACACACACAGACAGACCCGACAGACCCGACAGACCCGACAGACCCGACAGACCCGACAGACCCGACAGACCCGACAGACCAGACAGACCCGACAGACCCGACAGACCAGACATACCAGACAGACCAGACAGACCCGACAGACCCGACAGACCCGACAGACCAGACAGACCAGACATACCAGACAGACCAGACAGACAGACAGACCCGACAGACCCGACAGACCGACAGACAGACCCGACAGACCCGACAGACTCGACAGACTCGACAGACCCGACAGACCGACAGACCAGACATACCAGACAGACCAGACAGACAGACAGACAGACCCGACAGACCCGACAGACCCGACAGACCCGACAGACTCGACAGACCCGACAGACCCGACAGACCCGACAGACCAGACAGACCAGACAGACCAGACATACCAGACAGACCAGACAGACCAGACAGACAGACAGACCAGACAGACAGACAGACAGACAGCTTCTATATTTAGACTATCTAGCTATGTTTTCGCCCTGGAGTGGGCGGGTCTTCCACTGCCATAGAGACAGGGACTACCCTGACTACCACCAGCCAATAGAGACAGGGACTACCCTGACTACCACCAGCCAATAGAGACAGGGACTAGGGACTACCTTGACTACCACCAGCCAATAGAGACAGGGACTACCTTGACTACCACCAGCCAATAGAGACAGGGACTAGGGACTACCTTGACTACCACCAGCCAATAGAGACAGGGACTACCTTGACTACCACCAGCCAATAGAGACAGGGACTACCTTGACTACCACCAGCCAATAGAGACAGGGACTACCTTGACTACCACCAGCCAATAGAGACAGGGACTACCTTGACTACCACCAGCCAATAGAGATGAAAGAGATGATTCACTGTGTTCCTCTCTAGTTCCTCTCCACCACTCCATTCAGGCTCATTGACTGATTCTCTAGTCACCGACTCCAAAGTTCCCAGAGAAACTCTCCAGTGAGACCATACATGTGTTTTAAACATCCTCGTCTTCCCATGATGCCCTGCTTCCATACACAGAGCCCTTTGACTTAAACCACGTTTTGATGTGACAGCATGAATTCATAAAAACATGTTTTTAGACATTTTTGAAGAATATATTGAAAATAAAATACAGAAATATCGAATATACATAAGAAAAATAACACACATGTATCATGTCAGATATAGAGTTGAAATATATGACATGTTGAGTTTACTTCCCAATATTACACTTTATATACGTCACAGAAACATAACACAACTGTTAAAATAATCTTGATTAATTGTGAAATTATTAAAAATATTGATAATATTCATCCCATGAGACCAAAGAGGGCCCTTTAGGTCATTGACTGCTGGAACAGGCTTCCTCAACACTGTAACTATGCCACTCAGGAACATTCAAAGTCAACTTGGTTAGCAACTCCAGTGTATATTTGGCCTTGTTGTTTTAGATTATTGTCCTGCTGAAAGGTGAATTTGTGTCTGTTGGAAAGCAGACTGAACCAGGTTTTCCTCCAGGATTTTGCCTGCTCTTATAGCTGTATTCTGTTTATCTTTATCCTAAATATCTCCCTAGTCCACGATGACAAGCATACCCATAACATGATGCAGCCATCATCATGCTTGAGAACATGGAGAGTGGTGCTCAGTGATATGTTGTGTTGGATTTGCCTCAAACATAACGCTGTGTAGTCAGGACATAACGTTCATTTCTTTGCAGTATTACTTAAGTGTCTTATTGCAAACAGGATGCAAGTTTTGGAATATTTGTATTATACTGGTATTCAGGCTACCTGGGGAGTCTCAGTCCTCCTGTAATCAGGCTACCTGCGGAGTCTCTGTCCTCCTGACTCTGGTTAATCAGGCTACCTGGGGAGCCTCTGTCCTCCTGTAATCAGGCTACCTGGGGAGTCTCTGTCCTCCTGACTCTGGTTAATCAGGCTACCTGGGGAGTAAATATTTTAAGGGGGGGGAGGGGGGGTGAGAAGGATTACTTTATCCTATCCTAGGTATTCCTTAAAGAGGTGGGGTTTCAGGTGTCTCCGGAAGGTGGTGATTGACTCCGCTGTCCTGGCGTCGTGAGGGAGTTTGTTCCACCATTGGGGAGCCAGAGCAGCGAACAGTTTTGACTGAGCTGAGCGGGAACTGTACTTCCTCAGTGGTAGGGAGGCGAGCAGGCCAGAGGTGGATGAACGCAGTGCCCTTATTTGGGTGTAGGGCCTGATCAGAGCCTGGAGGTACTGAGGTGCCGTTCCCCTCACAGCTCCGTAGGCAAGCACCATGGTCTTGTAGCGGATGCGAGCTTCAACTGGAAGCCTCTGTCCTCCTGACTCTGGTTAATCAGGCTACCTGTGGAGTCTCTGTCCTCCTGTAATCAGGCTACCTGGGGAGTCTCTGTCCTCCTGACTCTGGTTAATCAGGCTATCTGGGGAGTCTCAGTCCTCCTGTAATCAGGCTACCTGTGGAGTCTCAGTCCTGTAATCAGGCTACCTGGGGAGTCTCAGTCCTCCTGACTCTGGTTAATCAGGCTACCTGGGGAGCCTCTGTCCTCCTGTAATCAGGCTACCTGGGGAGTCTCTGTCCTCCTGACTCTGGTTAATCAGGCTACCTGGGGAGTCTCTGTCCTCCTGTAATCAGGCTACCTGGGAGTCTCAGTCCTCCTGACTCTGGCTAATCAGGCTACCTGGGAGCCTCTGTCCTCCTGTAATCAGGCTACCTGGGGAGTCTCAGTCCTCCTGTAATCAGGCTACCTGGGGAGTCTCAGTCCTCCTGTAATCAGGCTACCTGGGGAGTATCAGTCCTCCTGTAATCAGGCTACCTGGGGAGTCTCAGGCCTCCTGTAATCAGGCTACCTGGGGAGTCTCAGTCCTCCTGTAATCAGGCTACCTGGGGAGTCTCAGTCCTCCTGTAATCAGGCTACCTGGGGAGTCTCAGTCCTTCTGTAATCAGGCTACCTGGGGAGTCTCAGTCCTCCTGACATTGGTCAATCAGGCTACCAGTGACATAAACCAATCAGGGAGCGTGTGTGTGTGTGTGTGTGTGTGTGTGTGTGTGTGTGTGTGTGTGTGTGTGTGTGTGTGTGTGTGTGTGTGTGTGTGTGTGTGTGTGTGTGTGTGTGTGTGTGTGTGTTGGGAGATGTTTTGTGTGTGTGTTTGTGTGTGTGTGTATGTGTTGGGAGATGTTTTGTGTGTGTGTGGTTTGCTCTTTGTGTGTGTGTGTGTGTTTACGGCTTGTCAAAGCCCCTGGGCTCTGCAGTAAACAGGAACGGATAGTTGTTCCTTTTAGTTTTGAGACAATAAAGAAGACAACGTCTCCAAGGGGATTCAAAGGGCTCTCAGCCCTGAAAACTTTGAGCCGATAACAGAGCCAGAAAAATACTCCCAGTTGCACTGGAAACAGTAGAGATAACAGAGCCAAAATGAAACCCAGTTGCACTGGAAAAAGTAGAGATAACAGAGCCAAAATTACGCCCAGTTGCACTGGAAACAGTAGAGATAACAGAGCCAATATGACGCCCAGTTGCACTGGAAACAGTAGAGATAACAGAGCCAATATGAAGCCCAGTTGCACTGGAAACAGTAGAGATAACAGAGCCAAAATGAAGCCAAGTTGGACTGGAAACTCTGGAGATAACTGAGCCAGAATGACTCCCAGTTGCACAGGAAACTCTGGAGATAACAGCAACTAGCCTATAGTTAGGCCTGCCATTGTAAGTGGTAAATATCTCCCCCTTAGCGCCACAGACAGACATAATGGGTCGATGTGAATACATTTTAATAAAGATTGGAAAAGCTTGTCTAGACCTTGTCTGTATCCCAAATGGCACCCTAGTCCCTATATTAGTGCACTACTTTTAACCATAGCCCTACAGAGAAGAGGGTGCCATTTGGGAGAGCATCTTCATTTTAATCAAATATGATTAATGGAAGTCTGAAAGCATTTAAGGAGCCATTTCTAAATGCGTTTATGTTGGAGCCATGTTGTAAACCCATTGACCATGTGTTTATGTTGGAGCCATGTTGTAAACCCATTGACCATGTGTTTATGTTGGAGCCATGTTGTTAACCCATTGACCATGTGTTTATGTTGGAGCCATGTTGTAAACCCATTGACCATGTGTTTATGTTGGAGCCATGTTGTAAACCCATTGACCATGTGTTTATGTTGGAGCCATGTTGTAAACCCATAGACCATGTGTTTATGTTGGAGCCATGTTGTAAACCCATTGACCATGTGTTTATGTTGGAGCCATGTTGTAAACCCATTGACCATGTGTTTATGTTGGAGCCATGTTGTAAACCCATTGACCATGTGTTTATGTTGGAGCCATGTTGTAAACCCATTGACCATGTGTTTATGTTGGAGCCATGTTGTAAACCCATTGACCATGTGTTTATGTTGGAGCCATGTTGTAAACCCATTGACCATGTGTTTATGTTGGAGCCATGTTGTAAACCCATTGACCATGTGTTTATGTTGGAGCCATGTTGTAAACCCATTGACCATGTGTTTATGTTGGAGCCATGTTGTAAACCCATTGACCATGTGTTTATGTTGGAGCCATGTTGTAAACCCATTGACCATGTGTTTATGTTGGTGTCATGCAGGTGATAGAGGACCCAAAAGCGACTTAACAGAAACAGAGTTTATTCAAGTCCAAACAGGGAATAACAGAAATCCTCTAGTCTGTAGAGGGGAATAACAAGAGAAGCGGCCACAGACTGCAGGTCGCTTCGGGTAGGCGCAGGCCGTAGTAGACAGAGACACCTGCTCACACGCAGCATCTGATGAAGGCAAAAAACACGACAGGACAGGGCGAAACACAATCACAGCATGGTGAATACTAAACAAGGAACCGACGGGACAGGAACGGAACACAAAGGAATAAATAGGGACTCTAATCAGGGGAAAGGATCGGGAACAGGTGTGGGAAGACTAAATGATGATTAGGGGAATAGGAACAGCTGGGAGCAGGAACGGAACGATAGAGAGAAGAGAGAGCGAGAGAGTGAGAGAGGGAGGGGGAGAGAGAGGGATAGAAAGAGGGAAAGAACCAAATAAGACCAGCAGAGGGAAACGAATAGAATGGGGAGCACAGGGACAAGACATGATAATAAATGACAAACATGACAGTACCCCCCCACTCACCGAGCGCCTCCTGGCGCACTCGAGGAGGAATCCTGGCGGCAACGGAGGAAATCATCGATGAGTGAACGGTCCAGCACGTCCCGAGACGGAACCCAACTCCTCTCCTCAGGACCGTAACCCTCCCAATCCACTAAGTATTGGTGACCCCGTCCCCGAGAACGCATGTCCATGATCTTATGTACCTTGTAAATAGGTGCGCTCTCGACAAGGACGGGAGGGGGAGGGAAGACGAACGGGGTGCGAAGAAAGGGCTTAACACAGGAGACATGGAAGACAGGATGGACGCGACGAAGATGTCGCGGAAGAAGCAGTCGCACAGCGACAGGATTGACGACCTGGGAGACACGGAACGGACCAATGAACCGCGGAGTCAACTTACGAGAAGCTGTCGTAAGAGGAAGGTTGCGAGTGGAAAGCCACACTCTCTGGCCGCAACAATACCTTGGACTCTTAATCCGGCGTTTATTGGCGGCTCTCACCGTCTGTGCCCTGTAACGGCAAAGTGCAGACCTCACCCTCCTCCAGGTGCGCTCACAACGTTGGACAAACGCTTGAGCGGAGGGAACGCTGGACTCGGCAAGCTGGGATGAGAACAGAGGAGGCTGGTAACCCAGACTACTCTGAAACGGAGATAACCCGGTAGCAGACGAAGGAAGCGAATTGTGAGCGTATTCTGCCCAGGGGAGCTGTTCTGCCCAAGACGCAGGGTTTCTGAAAGAAAGGCTGCGTAGTATGCGACCAATCGTCTGATTGGCCCTCTCTGCTTGACCGTTAGACTGGGGATGAAACCCGGAAGAGAGACTGACGGACGCACCAATCAAACGACAGAACTCCCTCCAAAACTGTGACGTGAATTGCGGGCCTCTGTCTGAAACGGCGTCTAACGGAAGGCCATGAATTCTGAATACATTCTCAATAATGATTTGTGCCGTCTCCTTAGCGGAAGGAAGTTTAGCGAGGGAATGAAATGTGCCGCCTTAGAGAACCTATCGACAACCGTAAGAATCACAGTCTTCCCCGCAGACAAAGGCAGACCGGTAATGAAGTCTAAGGCGATGTGAGACCATGGTCGAGAAGGAATGGGGAGCGGTCTGAGACGACCGGCAGGAGGAGAGTTACCCGACTTAGTCTGCGCGCAGTCCGAACAAGCAGCCACGAAACGGCGCGTGTCACGCTCCTGAGTCGGCCACCAAAAGCGCTGGCGAATAGACGCAAGAGTGCCTCGAACACCGGGATGACCAGCTAACTTGGCAGAGTGAGCCCACTGAAGAACAGCCAGACGAGTGGAAACAGGAACGAAAAGGAGGTTACTAGGACAAGCGCGCGCGACGCAGTGTGCGTGAGTGCTTGCTTAACCTGTCTTTCAATTCCCCAGACTGTTAACCCGACAACACGCCCATAAGGAAGAATCCCCTCGGGATCAGTAGAAGCCACAGAAGAACTAAACAGACGGGATAAGGCATCAGGCTTGGTGTTCTTGCTACCCGGACGGTAAGAAATCACAAACTCGAAACGAGCGAAAAACAACGCCCAACGAGCTTGACGGGCATTAAGTCGTTTGGCAGAACGGATGTACTCAAGGTTCTTATGGTCTGTCCAAACGACAAAAGGAACGGTCGCCCCTCCAACCACTGTCGCCATTCGCCTAGGGCTAAGCGGATGGCGAGCAGTTCACGGTTACCCACATCATAGTTGCGCTCAGATGGCGACAGGCGATGAGAAAAATAAGCGCAAGGATGAACCTTATCGTCAGACTGGAAGCGCTGGGATAGAATGGCTCCCACGCCTACCTCTGAAGCGTCAACCTCGACAATGAATTGTCTAGTGACGTCAGGAGTAACGAGGATAGGAGCGGACGTAAAACGTTCCTTTAGAAGATCAAAAGCTCCCTGGGGCGGAACCGGACCACTTAAAACACGTCTTGACAGAAGTAAGAGCTGTGAGAGGGGCAGCAACTTGACCGAAATTACGAATGAAACGCCGATAGAAATTAGCGAAACCTAAAAAGCGCTGCAACTCGACACGTGACCTTGAACGGGCCAATCACTGACAGCTTGGACCTTAGCGGAATCCATCTGAATGCCTTCAGCGGAAATAACGGAACCGAGAAAAGTAACGGAGGAGACATGAAAAGAGCACTTCTCAGCCTTTACGTAGAGACAATTCTCTAAAAGGCGCTGTAGAACACGTCGAACGTGCTGAACATGAATCTCGAGTGACGGAGAAAAAATCAGGATATCGTCAAGATAGACAAAAACAAAGATGTTCAGCATGTCTCTCAGAACATCATTAACTAATGCCTGAAAAACAGCTGGCGCATTGGCGAGACCGAACGGCAGAACCCGGTACTCAAAATGCCCTAACGGAGTGTTAAACGCCGTTTTCCACTCGTCCCCCTCTCTGATGCGCACGAGATGGTAAGCGTTACGAAGGTCCAACTTAGTAAAGCACCTGGCTCCCTGCAGAATCTCGAAGGCTGATGACATAAGGGGAAGCGGATAACGATTCTTAACCGTTATGTCATTCAGCCCTCGATAATCCACGCAGGGGCGCAGAGTACCGTCCTTCTTCTTAACAAAAAAGAACCCCGCCCCGGCCGGAGAAGAAGAAGGCACTATGGTACCGGCGTCAAGAGACACAGACAAATAATCCTCGAGAGCCTTACGTTCGGGAGCCGACAGAGAGTATAGTCTACCTCGAGGAGGAGTGGTCCCCGGAAGGAGATCAATACTACAATCATACGACCGGTGAGGAGGAAGGGGAGTTGGCTCGGGACCGACTGAAGACCGTGCGCAGATCATGATATTCCTCCGGCACTCCTGTCAAATCGCCAGGTTCCTCCTGAGAAGTAGGGACAGAAGAAACGGGAGGATGGCAGACATTAAACACTTCACATGACAAGAAACGTTCCAGGATAGGATAGAATTACTAGACCAATTAATAGAAGGATTATGACATACTAGCCAGGGATGACCCAAAACAACAGGTGTAAACGGTGAACGGAAAATCAAAAAGAAATAGTCTCACTGTGGTTACCAGATACTGTGAGAGTTAAAGGTAGTGTCTCAAATTTGATACTGGGAAGATGACTACCATCTAAGGCAAACATGGGCGTAGGCTTGTCTAACGGTCTGAAAGGAATGTTATGTTTCCGAACCCATGCTTCGTCCATGAAACAACCCTCAGCCCCAGAGTCAATCAAGGCACTGCATGTAGCACCCGAACCGGTCCAGCGTAGATGGACCGACATAGTAGTACAAGATCTAGATGAAGGGACCTGAGTAGTAGCGCTCACCAGTAGCCCTCCGCTTACTGATGGGCTCTGGCCTCTTACTGGACATGAATTAACAAAATGTCCAGCAACTCCGCAATAGAGGCACAGGCGGTTGGTGATCCTCCGTTCCCTCTCCTTAGTCGAGATGCGAATCCCTCCCAGCTGCATGGGCTCAGTCTCAAAGCCAGAGGAGGGAGATGGTTGCGATGCGGAGCAGGGAAACACCGTTGATGCGAGCTCTCTTCCACGAGCCCGGTGACGAAGATCTACCCGTCGTTCTATGCGGATGGCGAGAGCAATCAAAGAGTCCACATCTGATGGAACCTCCCGGGAGAGAATCTCATCCTTAACCACTGCGTGGAGTCCCTCCAGAAAACGAGCGAGCAGCGCCGGCTCGTTCCACTCACTAGAGGCAGCAAGAGTGCGAAACTCAATAGAATAATCCGTTATGGACCGTTCACCTTGGCATAAGGAAGCCAGGGCCCTAGAAGCCTCCCTACCAAAAACTGAACGGTCAAAAACCCGAATCATCTCCTCTTTAAAGTTCTGGAACTTGTTAGAGCAATCAGCCCTTGCCTCCCAGATAGCTGTGCCCCATTCTCGAGCCCGGCCAGTAAGGAGTGAAATGACGTAAGCAACCCGAGCTCTCTCTCTAGAGTATGTGTTGGGTTGGAGAGAGAACACAATCTCACACTGCGTGAGAAAGGAGCGGCACTCAGTGGGCTGCCCGGAGTAGCAAGGTGGGTTATTAACCCTAGGTTCTGGAGGCTCGGCAGGCCAGGAAGTAACAGGTGGCACGAGACGTAGACTCTGGAACTGTCCAGAGGTCGGAAACCTGAGCGGCCAGGTTCTCCACGGCATGGCGAGCAGCAGACAATTCCTGCTCGTGTCTGCCGAGCATGGCTCCTTGGATCTCGACGGCAGTGTAACGAGCGTCTGAAGTCGCTGGGTCCATTCCTTGGTCGGTTCCTTCTGTCATGCAGGTGATAGAGGACCCAAAAGCGACTTAACAGAAACAGAGTTTATTCAAGTCCAAACAGGGAATAACAGAAATCCTCTAGTCTGTAGAGGGGAATAACAAGAGAAGCGGCCACAGACTGCAGGTCGCCGGGTAGGCGCAGGCCGTAGTAGACAGAGACACCTGCTCACACGCAGCATCTGATGAAGGCAAAAAACACGACAGGACAGGGCGAAACACAATCACAGCATGGTGAATACTAAACAAGGAACCGACGGGACAGGAACGGAACACAAAGGAATAAATAGGGACTCTAATCAGGGGAAAGGATCGGGAACAGGTGTGGGAAGACTAAATGATGATTAGGGGAATAGGAACAGCTGGGAGCAGGAACGGAACGATAGAGAGAAGAGAGAGCGAGAGAGTGAGAGAGGGAGGGGGAGAGAGAGGGATAGAAAGAGGGAAAGAACCAAATAAGACCAGCAGAGGGAAACGAATAGAATGGGGAGCACAGGGACAAGACATGATAATAAATGACAAACATGACAGTTGGAGCCATGTTGTTAACCCATTGACCATGTGTTTATGTTGGAGCCATGTTGTAAACCCATTGACCATGTGTTTATGTTGGAGCCATGTTGTAAACCCATTGACCATGTGTTTATGTTGGAGCCATGTTGTAAACCCATAGACCATGTGTTTATGTTGGAGCCATGTTGTAAACCCATTGACCATGTGTTTATGTTGGAGCCATGTTGTAAACCCATTGACCATGTGTTTATGTTGGAGCCATGTTGTAAACCCATTGACCATGTGTTTATGTTGGAGCCATGTTGTAAACCCATTGACCATGTGTTTATGTTGGAGCCATGTTGTAAACCCATTGACCATGTGTTTATGTTGGAGCCATGTTGTAAACCCATTGACCATGTGTTTATGTTGGAGCCATGTTGTAAACCCATTGACCATGTGTTTATGTTGGAGCCATGTTGTAAACCCATTGACCATGTGTTTATGTTGGAGCCATGTTGTAAACCCATTGACCATGTGTTTATGCTGGAGCCATGTTGTAAACCCATTGACCATGTGTTTATGTTGGAGCCATGTTGTAAACCCATCGACCATGTGTTTATGTTGGAGCCATGTTGTAAACCCATTGACCATGTGTTTATGTTGGAGCCATGTTGTAAACCCATTGACCATGTGTTTATGTTGGAGCCATGTTGTAAACCCATTGACCATGTGTTTATGTTGGAGCCATGTTGTAAACCCATTGACCATGTGTTTATGTTGGAGCCATGTTGTAAACCCATTGAACATGTGTTTATGTTGGAGCCATGTTGTAAACCCATTGAACATGTGTTTATGTTGGAGCCATGTTGTAAACCCATTGACCATGTGTTTATGTTGGAGCCATGTTGTAAACCCATTGACCATGTGTTTATGTTGGAGCCATGTTGTAAACCCATTGACCATGTGTTTATGTTGGAGCCATGTTGTAAACCCATTGACCATGTGTTTATGTTGGAGCCATGTTGTAAACCCATTGACCATGTGTTTATGTTGGAGCCATGTTGTAAACCCATTGACCATGTGTTTATGTTGGAGCCATGTTGTAAACCCATTGACCATGTGTTTATGTTGGAGCCATGTTGTAAACCCATAGACCATGTGTTTATGTTGGAGCCATGTTGTAAACCCATTGACCATGTGTTTATGTTGGAGCCATGTTGTAAACCCATTGACCATGTGTTTATGTTGGAGCCATGTTGTAAACCCATTGACCATGTGTTTATGTTGGAGCCATGTTGTAAACCCATTGACCATGTGTTTATGTTGGAGACATGTTGTAAACCCATTGACCATGTGTTTATGTTGGAGCCATGTTGTAAACCCATTGACCATGTGTTTATGCTGGAGCCATGTTGTTAACCCATTGACCATGTGTTTATGTTGGAGCCATGTTGTAAACCCATTGACCATGTGTTTATGTTGGAGCCATGTTGTAAACCCATTGACCATGTGTTTATGTTGGAGCCATGTTGTAAACCCATTGACCATGTGTTTATGTTGGAGCCATGTTGTAAACCCATTGACCATGTGTTTATGTTGGAGCCATGTTGTAAACCCATTGACCATGTGTTTATGTTGGAGCCATGTTGTAAACCCATTGACCATGTGTTTATGTTGGAGCCATGTTGTAAACCCATTGACCATGTGTTTATGTTGGAGCCATGTTGTAAACCCATTGACCATGTGTTTATGTTGGAGCCATGTTGTAAACCCATTGACCATGTGTTTATGCTGGAGCCATGTTGTAAACCCATTGACCATGTGTTTATGTTGGAGCCATGTTGTAAACCCATTGACCATGTGTTTATGTTGGAGCCATGTTGTAAACCCATTGACCATGTGTTTATGTTGGAGCCATGTTGTAAACCCATTGACCATGTGTTTATGTTGGAGCCATGTTGTAAACCCATTGACCATGTGTTTATGTTGGAGCCATGTTGTAAACCCATTGACCATGTGTTTATGTTGGAGCCATGTTGTAAACCCATTGACCATGTGTTTATGTTGGAGCCATGTTGTAAACCCATTGAACATGTGTTTATGTTGGAGCCATGTTGTAAACCCATTGACCATGTGTTTATGTTGGAGCCATGTTGTAAACCCATTGACCATGTGTTTATGTTGGAGCCATGTTGTAAACCCATTGACCATGTGTTTATGTTGGAGCCATGTTGTAAACCCATTGACCATGTGTTTATGTTGGAGCCATGTTGTAAAAACCCATTGACCATGTGTTTATGTTGGATGTTGTAAACCATGTTGTAAACCCATTGACCATGTGTTTATGTTGGAGCCATGTTGTAAACCCATTGACCATGTGTTTATGTTGGAGCCATGTTGTAAACCCATTGACCATGTGTTTATGTTGGAGCCATGTTGTAAACCCATTGACCATGTGTTTATGTTGGAGCCATGTTGTAAACCCATTGACCATGTGTTTATGTTGGAGCCATGTTGTAAACCCATAGACCATGTGTTTATGTTGGAGCCATGTTGTAAACCCATTGACCATGTGTTTATGTTGGAGCCATGTTGTAAACCCATTGACCATGTGTTTATGTTGGAGCCATGTTGTAAACCCATTGACCATGTGTTTATGTTGGAGACATGTTGTAAACCCATTGACCATGTGTTTATGTTGGAGCCATGTTGTAAACCC
>NW_025746895.1:20000-47500 GCF_021184085.1 Oncorhynchus gorbuscha
GTTATAAAGCATTATGTCTAAGTAGTCCCCAGTCTCTCTCTCTGTTATGTCACTCATTATAAAGCATTATGTCTAAGTAGTCCCCAGTCTCTCTCTCTGTTATGTCTCTCTCTCTCTCTCTCTCTCTCTCTCTCTCTCTCTCTCTCTCTCTCTCTCTCTCTCTCTCTCTCTCTCTCTCTGTTATGTCACATGTTATAAAGCATTATGTCTAAGTAGTCCCCAGTCTCTCTCTCTGTTATGTCACACGTTATAAGGCATTATGTCTAAGTAGTCCCCAGTCTCTCTCTCCCTCTCCCTCCTCTCTCTCTTTTTCTCTCTCTCTCTCTCTCTCTGTTATGTCACACGTTATAAAGCATTATGTCTAAGTAGTCCCCAGTCTCTCTCTCTGTTATGTCACACGTTATAAAGCATTATGTCTAAGTAGTCCCCAGTCTCTCTCTCTGTTATGTCACTCGTTATAAAGCATTATGTCGAAGTAGTCCCCAGTCTCTCTCTCTCTCTCTCCCTCCTCTCTCTCCCTCCTCTCTGTTATGTCACTCGTTATAAAGCATTATGTCTAATTAGTCCCCAGTCTCTCTCTGTTATGTCACTCGTTATAAAGCATTATGTCTAAGTAGTCCCCAGTCTCTCTCTCTGTTATGTCACACGTTATAAAGCATTATGTCTAAGTAGTCCCCAGTCTCTCTCGCTCTCTCTCTGTTATGTCACAGGTTATAAAGCATTATGTCTAAGTAGTCCCCAGTCTCTCTCTCTGTTATGTCACACGTTATAAAGCATTATGTCTAAGTAGTCCCCAGTCTCTCTCCCTCCTCTCTCTCCCTCTATCTCTCTCTCTGTTATGTCACTTGTTATAAAGCATTATGTGTAAGTAGTCCCCAGTCTCTCTCTCTCTCTCCCTCCTCTCTCTCCCTCCGTTATGTCACTCGTTATAAAGCATTATGTCTAAGTAGTCCCCAGTCTCTCTCTCTGTTATGTCACACGTTATAAAGCATTATGTCTAATTAGCCCCCTCGATGTGCTTTTGGAACTCCTTCTTTATAGAACTTTAAAAGACAGAGTAATATATTAGCATAATTCATTCCAGAACCTTTTAAATATGTATTTAATGTCCCTGCTCTGATTGGACAGTGTATTATAGCTGTATTATTACCATGGAGGAGGACTGCTGACTAGATGGAGGTTTTATCTACATCACCTCCATTTAAATATGTATTTAATGTCCCTGCTCTGATTGGACAGTATATTATAACCATGGAGGAGGACAGCTGACTAGATGGAGGTTTTATCTACATTACCTCCATTTAAATAGCTGTGTATGTGTGTATGTGTGTATGTGTGTATGTGTGTATGTGTGTATGTGTGTATGTGTGTATGTGTGTATGTGTGTATGTGTGTATGTATGTATGTGTGTATGTATGTATGTGTGTATGTGTGTATGTGTGTATGTGTGTGTGTATGTATGTATGTATGTATGTATGTATGTATGTATGTATGTATGTGTGTTACGCACGCCTCTATGAAGAGGGAACGCAACACCCTGCTACAACTAAACTCTCCGTGAAGTGAAAAAGGTCTGGACTGTAGGTGCAAGTAAGGATGACAACAGGCAGAATGTGGTACCGTTTACAAGGACTTTAATCCTTTACACGGTAATATGGGGAAAAGGGGCTGGACGGAACGAAAGCAAAGAAAGTAAATCTCAAAGCCCCCCCCCCTTCTCCTATCTTACCTGCCTACCCACTATTACCTAAGTTAGCACCACCTGGTGTCCTAACCAAAATACAGGGGGTGGTCCGCCCAGGTCTTACCTAGTGTGCCTAGACAGCGAATATACTATGGGTATATGTATGCCCGCGGGCCTCTTGCCTAAGCACTCCCTAGGTGCCTTCCCCTTCCCCCCTGGGAACAAATGAAAACAGAATATTAAACAATTTTCACAAACAAACTAAGAAACAAAGGACATCAAATAAGCTCTATCTGAGCAACAAATCACAAAACATACCAACTCTCAGCAATGACATCCCAGCAAATCAACCTCTAGCAAAATCTCTTCAATGACATCCCAGCAAATCAACCTCTAGCAAAATCTCTTCAATGACATCCCAGCAAATCAACCTCTAGCAAAATCTCTTCAATGACATCCCAGCAAATCAACCTCTAGCAAAATCTCTTCAATGACATCCCAGCAAATCAACCTCTAGCAAAATCTCTTCAATGACATCCCAGCAAATCAACCTCTAGCAAAATCTCTTCAATGACATCCCAGCAAAATCAACCTCTAGCAAAATCTCTTCAATGACATCCCAGCAAATCAACCTCTAGCAAAATCTCTTCAATGACATCCCAGCAAAATCAACCTCTAGCAAAATCTCTTCAATGACATCCCAGCAAAATCAACCTCTAGCAAAATCTCTTCAATGACATCCCAGCAAAATCAACCTCTTATCAAAATCTCTTCAATGACATCCCAGCAAAATCAACCTCTAGCAAAATCTCTTCAATGACATCCCAGCAAAATCAACCTCTTATCAAAATCTCTTCAATGACATCCCAGCAAAATCAACCTCTAGCAAAATCTCTTCAATGACATCCCAGCAAAATCAACCTCTAGCAAAATCTCTTCAATGACATCCCAGCAAATCTACCTCCAGCAAAATTCTCTCTAGCAAATCTACCTCCAGCAAAATTCTCCCTCCTGAACAGAACACTGGCTTTTATATAGCTTCTGAAGGAATGGGTAATTGGAGACAGCTGAGTCTTGACGAGGGGGCGGGGTCAGCTCTCCAATTAGCCATGGAGTCGACCAATCAGCTGCTTGAGGGATTTCAGGAAGCCATTTCCTGAAATAAACACATGCACAAACACAAACTACAACACATAAACTGGGGAACGTAACAGTATGTATGTATGTATGTATGTATGTATGTATGTATGTATGTATGTATGTATGTATGTATGTATGTATGTATGTATGTATGTATGTATGTATGTATGTATGTATGTATGTATGTATGTATGTATGTATGTATGTATGTATGTATGTATGTATGTATTGTGACGGCCCTGAATTTTTCTGAACCGTCTCAGTGCAGCTCCTTCCAATAGGGCGCTTTCCCTTTAATTCCCAATTAAATAGCCAGTATCAGCTGCGCAAAAGGGGGTTTTGTGATGGAGACGTGACTGAGGATGTGTTCAACCCTCAGTTCCCGAAGCTTCTCTATTCCGTTGTTTTGTTGCCGTTAAACGTGTGTTTTGTTGCCTAATAGAGTTTACCCAGGATCGGATCCACTCTTTGCGTCCCTGGACTACACCTCTCCGTTCTTCGTGGCCTTTCTCCGCTGGAGATCTATTGGCGGATTGGATTGTCTGACTGACCGACTGACTACCACCTTTTTGTATACGGTATTTCATTTGTTTGGATGTGATGTATACTGTGATTTGTGTAGTTAGTGGTAGTTGAGGACTTAATTAAGAGTTGATCCGCTTTAAGGTTCTGTGGTAAAGTAATTGTTATATTGATTGTATGTTTAATACTGGGTTTACGCTACACGGAACGAACGGACAAACATCGCGTGACAAAAGTCACTTGAGTTCACTGAACTCCTTTACCGGGCAGGACTCTTTTTAGGCCCGAGGTACAGGACATTTCTGGAGGAACCAGAACTCATTGTGATATTATTATATATGTGTGTAATCATTGTTGTTGCTAATACAACCCACGCAACAGAATATAATTGTTTTTGAAGTTCTTTTCAATGTTTTAAGGGTTTATGAAAAGTTTATTTCCATCCTGACTTTTACATACGTCCTTTGTATTGGTGTAGACTTGACGGACCAGATGGGACTCATTCCCACCCAAAGTAAAAGGAGAAACTAATGTTTTCTCTGGTAGGCACAACCTACCTGGCACCCCTATAAATAATAACCTCAAGTCAAAACCGTTACAGTATGTGTGTGTGTGTGTGTGTGTGTGTGTGTGTGTGTGTGTGTGTGTGTGTGTGTGGATGTATGTGTGTGAGTGTGTGTTGTGTGTGTGTTTGTGTGCGCGCGCGCGCGTTGTGTGTGTGTGTGCGTGTTATGTATGTGTGTGTGTGTGTGTGTTCGCTGTTTGTATGTCATATTGATGCGTGTCCATGTAGTCATCATGAATCCGTGACCCCTCTACACAGAGCTCTCCCTCGTTCCTTAGACAGATGACAGAGAACAAGAGGAGGACAGTGATGGACGAGAGGTCAGGGGTTTAAATGGGGCCCAGCAGTCATGTTATTTATTTTTTATTTTTGTTTCTCAGTCAATTCAGACAAAACAACGGATAAATGAATTCAACCCCAGGTCTTAGTCACCAGATAAATGAATTCAACCCCAGGTCTTAGTCATCGGATAAATGAATTCAACCCCAGGTCTTAGTCACCAGATAAATGAATTCAACCCCAGGTCTTAGTCACCAGATAAATGAATTCAACCCCAGGTCTTAGTCACCACCATATAAGGAGTGAGATTAGAATGAAAGAGAGATGAGAGAATAAAGCAGAACGTGATTCGGTTCCCAAAGTGGTTTCCTTCAAACCAAAACCACGAGTCGTTGTCAGCAGGACTACGAGTCCAACGTAGTGGAAGAGACGTGTCTGTTATCAATGGACCAATTAGTTGATGGGGGACATCTTCCATTTCGACTGCACCTCGAGTCGATCCTCGGTCACTCTGAGTCTTTTCCTACGGACAGACCTTCATGTCCATTGTTCCTGTCCAAAGCCTTCGCCATGTCATGGGCCCCGTTAGTGATGAAACACAGGTGAGAAAACAGGATCACACCTCTGCTCCTCGCCCTGCTGTCTGATTGACTGGTTGTCCTGTTGGCCTCGGGGAGAAAAGGAAGGTGGTGATGTGTCTGACGTGTTGGGCTGAGAGTGGAGAGTTGGGAGAGGGGCGAGAGAGAGGGGAGAGAGAGAGTGGAGAGAGAGTGGAGAGTTGGGAGAGGGGCGAGAGAGAATGGAAAGAGAGAGTGGAGAGAGAGAGTGGAGAGAGAGTGGAGAGTTGGGAGAGGGGCGAGAGAGAATGGAAAGAGAGAGTGGAGAGTTGAGAGAGAGAGTGGAGAGTTGGGAGAGAGAGAGGGAGAGAGAGAGTGGAGAGAGAGGGGAGAGTTGGGAGAGGGGCGAGAGAGAGAGAGGGAGAGAGTGGAGAAGAGGGGCGAGTGAGAGAGGAGAGAGAGTGGAGAGAGAGAGTGGAGAGAGAATGGAGAGAGAGAGTTGGAGAGAGGAGAGAGAGAGAGAGAGAGAGAGAGAGAGAGAGAGAGAGAGAGAGAGAGAGAGAGAGAGAGAGAGAGAGAGAGAGAGAGAGAGAGAGAGAGAGAGAGAGAGAGAGAGAGAGAGAGAGAGAGAGATATGCCCCCCTAGGCACAACTATGACGACATAACAACATTTCTTGGCAGTAGTACTGTAGACTACTTTATCACTGACCTCAACCCAGAATCTCTCAGAGCGTTCACAGTCAGTCCACTAACACCCCTATCAGACCACAGCAAAATCACAGTCTACTTGAACAGAGCAATACTCAATCATGAGGCATCAAAGCCAAAGGACCTGAGTAACATTAAGAAATGCTATAGATGGAAGGAATGCAGTTTGAAAACCTACCAAAAAACAATTAGGCAACAACAAATTCAATCCCTTTTAGACAATTCCCTGGGTAAAATGTTCCACTGTAATAGTGAAGGTGTAAACTTGGCAGTAGAACATCTTACCAGTATATTTGACCTCTCAGCTTCCCTATCAAATCTAAAAATCTCAAATAGAAAACCGAAGAAAATGAACAACAATGACAAATGGTTTGATGAAGAATGTCTACGCCTTCTCTGTGGTGAATCACTAAAACAATACAGAAATACACTACGGAAAAAGAAGGAACAGCACGTCAGAAATCAGCTCAATGCAATTGAAGAATCCATAGACTCTAACCACTTCTAGGAAAATTGTAAAACACTAAACAAACAACAACACGAAGAATTATCTGTCCAAAATGGAGATGTCTGGGTAAACCACTTCTCCAATCTTTTTGGCTCTATAACAAAGCATAAAGAGATGATGAAATACAAATCTTAGAATCAACTATTAAAGACTACCAGAACCCACTGGATTCTCCAATTACATTGAATGAGTTACAGGACAAAATAAAAACCCTCCAACCCAAAAAGGCCTGTGGTGTTGATGGTATCCTCAATGAAATGATCACATATACAGACAACAAATTCCAATTGGCTATACTAAAACTCTTTAACATCATCCTTAGCTCTGGCATCTTCCCCGATATTTGGAACCAAGGATTGATCACCCCAATCCACAAAAGTGGAGACGAATTTGACCCCAATAACTACCGTGGAATATGTGTCAACAGTAACCTTGGGAAAATCCTCTGCATTATTATTAACAGCAGACTCGTACATTTCCTCAATGAAAACAATGTACTGAGCAAATGTCAAATTGGCTTTTTACCAAATTACTGTACAACAGACCATGTATTCACCCTGCACACCCTAATTGACAACCAAACAAACCAAAACAAAGGCAAAGTCTTCTCATGCTTTGTTGATTTCAAAAAAGCCTTCGACTCAATTTGGCATGAGGGTCTGCTATACAAACTGATGGAAAGTGGTGTTGGGGGTAAAACATACAACGTTATAAAATCCATGTACACAAACAACAAGTGTGCATTTAAAATTGGCAAAAAACACACACATTTATTCACACAGGGTCGTGGGGTGAGACAGGGATGCAGCTTAAGCCCCATCCTCTTCAACATATATATCAACGAATTGGCGCGGGCACTAGAAAAGTCTGCAGCACCCGGCCTCACCCTACTAGAATCTGAAGTCAAATGTCTACTGTTTGCTGATGATCTGGTGCTTCTGTCACCAACCAAGGAGGGCCTACAGCAGCACCTAGATGTTCTACACAGATTCTGTCAGACCTGGGCCCTGACAGTAAATCTCAGTAAGACCAAAATAACGGTGTTCCAAAAAGGTCCAGTCACCAGGACCACAAATACAAATTCCATCTAGACACTGTTGCCCTAGAGCACACAAAAAACTATACATACCTTGGCCTAAACATCAGCGCCACAGGTACCTTCCACAAAGCTGTGAACGATCTGAGAGACAAGGCAAGAAGGGCATTCTATCTCATCAAAAGGAACATAAATTTCAACATACCAATTAGGATCTGGCTAAAAATACTTGAATCAGTCATAGAGCCCATTGCCCTTTATGGTTGTGAGGTCTAGGGTCCGCTCACCAACCAAGACTTGGGACAAACACCAAATTGAGACTCTGCATACAGAATTCTGCAAAAATATCCTCTGTGTACAACGTAGAACACCAAATAATGCATGCAGAGCAGAATTTGGCCGATACCCACTAATTATCAAAATCCAGAAAAGAGCCGTTAAATTCGACAACCACCTAAAAGGAAGCGATCCACAAACCTTCCATAACAAAGCCATCACCTACAGAAAGATGAACCTGGAGAAGAGTCCCTAAGCAAGCTGGTCCTGGGGCTCTGTTCACAAACACAAACACACCCTACAGAGCCCCAGGACAACAGCACAATTAGACCCAACCAAATCATGAGAAAGCAAAAAGATAATTACTTGACATTGGAAAGAATTAACAAAAAAAACAGAGCAAACTAGACTGCTATTTGGCCTTAAACAGAGAGAACACAGTGGCAGAATACCTGACCATGTTTACTGTTAATTTTTATAGTTTATTTCACTTTTGTATATTATCTACCTAACACATGTTTCCCATGCCAATAAAGCCCATTGAATTGAAGAGAGAGAGAGAGTGAGAGAGAGAAACTACAGCTGTAGCTGTCGTGCTGATTGAGGAGTAGAGACTACAGTTCCTGTACTGAACTTTTATTGGCCCCCTGGGGATCATGTGATTAGTGCTTATCTCTTATTTTTCTCTGTCCTTCTATCTCTCCTCCTTCCCTCCCTCACTAGTACCTGCCCAGAGGTCACACTTCTATGTCCTTCTCTCCTCCTTCACTAGTACCTGCCCAGAGGTCACACTTCTATGTCCTTCTCTCCTCCTTCACTCCCTCACTAGTACCTGCCCAGTGGTCACACTTCTATGTCCTTCTCTCCTCCTTCACTCCCACACTAGTACCTGCCCAGTGGTCACACTTCTATGTCCTTCTCTCCTCCTTCACTCCCACACTAGTACCTGCCCAGAGGTCACACTTCTATGTCCTTCTCTCCTCCTTCACTCCCACACTAGTACCTGCCCAGAGGTCACACTTCTATGTCCTTCTCTCCTCCTTCACTCCCTCACTAGTACCTGCCCAGCGGTCACACTCCTATGTCCTTCTCTCCTCCTTCACTCCCTCACTAGTACCTGCCCAGCAGTCACACTCCTATGTCCTTCTCTCCTCCTTCACTCCCTCACTAGTACCTGCCCAGCGGTCACACTCCTATGTCCTTCTCTCCTCCTTCACTCCCTCACTAGTACCTGCCCAGCGGTCACACTCCTATGTCCTTCTCTCCTCCTTCACTCCCTCACTAGTACCTGCCCAGCGGTCACACTCCTATGTCCTTCTCTCCTCCTTCACTCCCTCACTATTACCTGCCCAGCGGTCACACTCCTATGTCCTTCTCTCCTCCTTCACTCCCTCACTAGTACCTGCCCAGCGGTCACACTCCTATGTCCTTCTCTCCTCCTTCACTCCCTCACTAGTACCTGCCCAGCGGTCACACTCCTATGTCCTTCTCTCCTCCTTCACTCCCTCACTAGTACCTGCCCAGCGGTCACACTCCTATGTCCTTCTCTCCTCCTTCACTCCCTCACTAGTACCTGCCCAGCGGTCACACTCCTATGTCCTTCTCTCCTCCTTCACTCCCTCACTAGTACCTGCCCAGTGGTCACACTTCTATGTCCTTCTCTCCTCCTTCACTCCCTCACTAGTACCTGCCCAGCAGTCACACTCCTATGTCCTTCTCTCCTCCTTCACTCCCTCACTAGTACCTGCCCAGTGGTCACACTCCTATGTCCTTCTCTCCTCCTTCACTCCCTCACTAGTACCTGCCCAGCGGTCACACTCCTATGTCCTTCTCTCCTCCTTCACTCCCTCACTAGTACCTGCCCAGTGGTCACACTCCTATGTCCTTCTCTCCTCCTTCACTCCCTCACTAGTACCTGCCCAGCGGTCACACTCCTATGTCCTTCTCTCCTCCTTCACTCCCTCACTAGTACCTGCCCAGCGGTCACACTCCTATGTCCTTCTCTCCTCCTTCACTCCCTCACTAGTACCTGCCCAGTGGTCACACTTCTATGTCCTTCTCTCCTCCTTCACTCCCTCACTAGTACCTGCCCAGCAGTCACACTCCTATGTCCTTCTCTCCTCCTTCACTCCCTCACTAGTACCTGCCCAGAGGTCACACTTCTATGTCCTTCTCTCCTCCTTCACTCCCACACTAGTACCTGCCCAGCGGTCACACTCCTATGTCCTTCCTCTTCTCCTCCCTCTCGTCTTGTCCTTCTCTCTTCCTGTCCTCATCCTCTCTTCGGATCATTTTTGTATTTCATTGACGACCTGGGAAAAGTGGGTTAACTGTCTTGTTCAGGGCCAACTTCACCCCCAAAAAACACACAGGAGGACAGACTGGTAAACAGACACACACAGGAGGACAGACTGGTAAACAGACACACACAGGAGGACAGACTGGTAAACAGATACATACAGGAGGACAGACTGGTAAACAGATACATACAGGAGGACAGACTGGTAAACAGACACACACACAGGAGGACAGACTGGTAAACAGACACACACACAGGAGGACAGACTGGTAAACAGACACACACACAGGAGGACAGACTGGTAAACAGACACATACAGGAGGACAGACTGGTATCTCCCCCTACTCTCTCTCTCTCCTTCTCTCTCTCACTTACACACAAACACCTCCATCTGACAGACTGGTATCTCCCCACTCCTCTCTCTCTCTCTCTCTCTCTCTCTCTCTCTCTCTCTCTCTCTCTCTCTCTCTCTCTCTCTCTCTCTCTCTCTCTCTCTCTCTCTCTCTCTCTCTCTCTCTCTCTCTCTCTCTCTCCTTCTCTCTCTCACTTACACACAAACACCTCCATCTGACAGACTGGTATCTCCCCCCTCCTCTCTCTCTCTCCTTCTCTCTCTCACTTACACACACACACCTCCATCTGACAGACTGGTATCTCCCCCCTCCTCTCTCTCTCTCCTTCTCTCTCTCACTTACACACAAACACCTCCATCTGACAGACTGGTATCTCCCCCTCCTCTCTCTCTCTCCTTCTCTCTCTCACTTACACACAAACACCTCCATCTGACAGACTGGTATCTCCCCCTCCTCTCTCTCTCTCTCTCTCTCTCTCTCTCTCTCTCTCTCTCTCTCTCTCTCTCTCTCTCTCTCTCTCTCTCTCTCTCTCTCTCTCTCTCTCTCTCTCTCTCTCTCTCTCTCTCTCTCTCTCTCCTTCTCTCTCTCACTTACACACAAACACCTCCATCTGACAGACTGGTATCTCCCCCCTCCTCTCTCTCTCTCCTTCTCTCTCTCACTTACACACACACACCTCCATCTGACAGACTGGTATCTCCCCCTCCTCTCTCTCTCTCCTTCTCTCTCTCACTTACACACAAACACCTCCATCTGACAGACTGGTATCTCCCCCTCCTCTCTCTCTCTCCCTTCTCTCTCTCACTTACACACAAACACCTCCATCTGACAGACTGGTATCTCCTCTCTCTCTCTCTCTCTCTCTCTCTCTCTCTCTCTCTCTCTCTCTCTCTCTCTCTCTCTCTCTCTCTCTCTCTCTCTCTCTCTCTCTCTCTCTCTCTCTCTCTCTCTCTCTCTCTCTCTCTCTCTCTCTCTCTCTCTCTCTCTCTCTCTCTCTCTCACTCTCTCTCTCTCCTTCTCTCTCTCACTTACACACCTACACCTCCATCTGACAGACTGGTATCTCCCCCTCCTCTCTCTCTCTCCTTCTCTCTCTCACTTACACACAAACACCTCCATCTGACAGACTGGTATCTCCCCCCTCCTCTCTCTCTCTCTCCTTTACACACAAACACCTCCATCTGACAGACTGGTATCTCCCCCTCCTCTCTCTCTCTCTCTCTCTCTCTCTCCTTCTCTCTCTCACTTACACACCTACACCTCCATCTGACAGACTGGTATCTCCCCCCTCCTCTCTCTCTCCTTCTCTCTCTCACTTACACACAAACACCTCCATCTGACAGAGTGGTATCTCCCCCCTCCTCTCTCTCTCTCCTTCTCTCTCTCACTTACACACAAACACCTCCATCTGACAGACTGGTATCTCCCCACTCCTCTCTCTCTCTCTCCTTCTCTCTCTCACTTACACACCTACACCTCCATCTGACAGGCTGACTGTGTTTAGGGTTTGTTTTATAGATCTAGTTGGACAGTCTATTTGCAGTATCCAGTCTCAGTGCCACAGCAGTGTAGATGGTAAATCAACTGATGGGAGTTTATGTGTCTCGGCCTAATGATTATATGAGGAGAGAGGCCCAGCCTCATCATAATGATATGAGGAGAGAGGCCCAGCCTCATCATAATGATATGAGGAGAGAGGCCCAGCCTCATCATAATGATATGAGGAGAGAGGCCTGGCCTCATCATAATGATATGACGAGAGAGGCCCGGCCTCATCATAATGATATGAGGAGAGAGGCCTGGCCTCATCATAATGATATGAGGAGAGAGGCCCAGCCTCATCATAATGATATGAGGAGAGAGGCCCGGCCTCATCATAATGATATGAGGAGAGAGGCCCGGCCTCATCATAATGATATGAGGAGAGAGGCCCGGCTCATCATGATAATATGAGGAGAGAGGCCTGGCCTCATCATGATAATATGAGGAGAGAGGCCATCATTGAGTCCACCAGACTCGTCACATATTTACTCATGCACACACACACACACACACACACACACACACACACACACACACACACACACACACACACACACACACACACACACACACACACACACGACCAGTGTGACAGAGAGGTGATATAATTCTCACTATCTAGTCTCCTCACACCTCATCCTCCTCCTCCTCGCCATCACCCCAATGCCCCTCTTTATCACATGATGATATCCATACTGTCCCAAATGGCACCCTATTCCCTATATAGTACACTACTTTAGACCAGAGCCCTATTCCTATATAGTGCACTACTTTAGACCAGGACCCATATGACTCTGGTTGAAATCGTGTGCACTAAATAGGGAATAGGGTACATTTTTAGGACACTAGCATCATCATTTCTATTCAGGAAATATGTATGCAGCTCCAGTGGTACTCAGATAGAGACCATAGACTCAGATAGAGACCATAGACTCAGATAGAGACCATAGACTCAGATAGAGACCATAGACTCAGATAGAGACCAGAGACTCAGATAGAGACCATAGACTCAGATAGAGACCATAGACTCATATAGAGACCATAGACTCAGATAGAGACCACAGACTCAGATAGAGAACATAGACTCAGATAGAGACCAGAGACTCAGATAGAGACCAGAGACTCAGATAGAGACCAGAGACTCAGATAGAGACCATAGACTCAGATAGAGACCACAGACTCAGATAGAGACCATAGACTCAGATAGAGACCAGAGACTCAGATAGAGACCAGAGACTCAGATAGAGACCAGAGACTCAGATAGAGACCAGAGACTCAGATAGAGACCATAGACTCAGATAGAGACCATAGACTCAGATAGAGACCATAGACTCAGATAGAGACCATAGACTCAGATAGAGACCATAGACTCAGATAGAGACCAGAGACTCAGATAGAGACTCAGATAGAGACCAGAGACTCAGATAGAGACCAGAGACTCAGATGGAGACCAGAGACTCAGATGGAGACCAGAGACTCAGATGGAGACCAGAGACTCAGATAGAGACCATAGACTCAGATAGAGACCATAGACTCAGATAGAGACCAGAGACTCAGATAGAGACCAGAGACTCAGATAGAGACCAGAGACTCAGATAGAGACCAGAGACTCAGATAGAGACCAGAGACTCAGATAGAGACCATAGACTCAGATAGAGACCAGAGACTCAGATAGAGACCATAGACTCAGATAGAGACCATAGACTCAGATAGAGACCATAGACTCAGATAGAGACCATAGACTCAGTTAGAGACCAGAGACTCAGTTAGAGACCAGAGACTCAGATAGAGACCAGAGACTCAGATAGAGACCAGAGACTCAGATAGAGACCAGAGACTCAGATAGAGACCAGAGACTCAGATAGAGACCAGAGACTCAGATAGAGACCAGAGACTCAGATAGAGACCAGAGACTCAGATAGAGACCAGAGACTCAGATAGAGACCAGAGACTCAGATAGAGACCAGAGACTCAGATAGAGACCAGAGACTCAGATAGAGACTATATACTCAGATAGAGACCATAGACTCAGATAGAGACCATAGACTCAGATAGAGACCATAGACTCAGATAGAGACCATAGACTCAGATAGAGACCAGAGACTCAGATAGAGACCAGAGACTCAGATAGAGAACAGAGACTCAGATAGAGACCATAGACTCAGATAGAGACCATAGACTCAGATAGAGGCCATAGACTCAGATAGAGACCATAGACTCAGATAGAGACCACAGACTCAGATAGGAACCTACAGGGTGCTGTATATATTACACAGTATCTATTACAACATACAATGATGAAGGCAATGTGTCATGTTCATTGTTCAAACTGATCCATTTACGTCCCCGTTTTAAAAGGCCCACAGGAAAGGACTGTAGCACTCATCAGTCCCCACTTTGTGTATCTGTATGTATGTGTGTGAGAATGGGAGAGTGTGCTTTTGTCAATGCGAATACGTGTGTGTGTGTGTGTGTGTGTGTGTGTGTGTGTGTGTGTGTGTGTGTGTGTGTGTGTGTGTGTGTGTGTGTGTGTGTGTGTGTGTGTGTGTGTGTGTGTGTGTGTGTGTGTGTGTGTGTGTGTGTGTGTGTGTGTGTGTGTGAGACGGCTTCACCTCAAAGTCAGGTTCCCCTTTTCTCTGGGGTAGCCAAGAAAAATAAGTTCCTCCTGACATCTCCATTCCTAGGTTTAGAAGGTGAAAGCGTCCTGCATTCAGAGCAGGGAGAGCAGGGAGATGTGGTTCAGGGAGAGCAGGGAGATCAGGGAGATCAGGGAGATGTGGTTCAGGGAGATCAGGGAGAGCAGGGAGATCAGGGAGAGCAGGGAGATGTGGTTCAGGGAGAGCAGGGAGATGTGGTTCAGGGAGAGCAGGGAGATGTGGTTCAGGGAGAGCAGGGAGATGTGGTTCAGGGAGAGCAGGGAGATCAGGGAGAGCAGGGAGATCAGGGAGATGTGGTTCAGGGAGAGCAGGAAGATGTGGTTCAGGGAGAGCAGGGAGATGTGGTTCAGGGAGAGCAGGGAGATCAGGGAGATGTGGTTCAGGGAGAGCAGGGAGATGTGGTTCAGGGAGAGCAGGGAGATGTGGTTCAGGGAGAGCAGGGAGATCAGGGAGAGCAGGGAGAGCAGGGAGATCAGGGAGAGCAGGGAGATCAGGGAAATGTGGTTCAGGGAGAGCAGGGAGATCAGGGAGATCAGGGAGAGCAGGGAGATGTGGTTCAGGGAGAGCAGGGAGATCAGGGAGATGTAGTGCAGGGAGATCAGGGAGAGCAGGGAGATCAGGGAGAGCAGGGAGATGTGGTTCAGGGAGAGCAGGGAGAGCAGGGAGATGTGGTTTAGGGAGAGCAGGGAGATGTGGTTCAGGGAGAGCAGGGAGATCAGGGAGAGCAGGGAGAGCAGGGAGATCAGGGAGAGCAGGGAGATCAGGGAGATTTACATTTACATTTAAGTCATTTAGCAGACGCTCTTATCCAGAGCGACTTACAAATTAGGGAGATGTGGTTCAGGGAGATCAGGGAGAGCAGGGAGATCAGGGAGAGCAGGGAGATGTGGTTCAGGGAGATCAGGGAGATCAGGGAGAGCAGGGAGATGTGGTTCAGGGAGAGCAGGGAGAGCAGGGAGATCAGGGAGAGCAGGGAGATGTGGTTCAGGGAGAGCAGGGAGATGTGGTTCAGGGAGAGCAGGGAGATGTGGTTCAGGGAGATCAGGGAGATCAGGGAGAGCAGGGAGAGCAGGGAGATCAGGGAGATGTGGTTCAGGGAGATCAGGGAGAGCAGGGAGATCAGGGAGAGCAGGGAGATGTGGTTTAGGGAGAGCAGGGAGAGCAGGGAGATCAGGGAGATGTGGTTCAGGGAGAGCAGGGAGATGTGGATCAGGGAGAGCAGGGAGATGTGGTTCAGGGAGAGCAGGGAGATCAGGAAGAGCAGGGAGATCAAGGAGAGCAGGGAGATCAGGGAGAGCAGGGAGAGCAGGGAGAGCAGGGAGATCAGGGATATGTGGTGCAGGGATAGCAGGGAGAGCAGGGAGAGCAGGGAGACCAGGGAGATCAGAGAGACCAGGGAGAGCAGGGAGAGCAGGGAGATGTGGTTCAGGGAGAGCAGGGAGAGCAGGGAGAGCAGGGAGATCAGGGAGATGTGGTTCAGGGAGAGCAGGGAGATCAGGGAGATGTGGTTCATCGAGGGCAGGGAGAGCAGGGAGATGTGGTTCAGAGAGAGCAGAGAGATGTGGTTCAGGGAGAGCAGAGAGATGTGGTTCAGGGAGAGCAGGGAGAGCAGGGAGATCAGGGAGATGTGGTTCAGGGAGAGCAGGGAGAGCAGGGAGATGTGGTTCAGGGAGAGCAGGGAGAGCAGGGAGATGTGGTTCAGGGAGAGCAGGGAGATGTGGTTCAGGGAGAGCAGGGAGATCAAGGAGAGCAGGGAGATCAGGGAGAGCAGGGAGAGCAGGGAGAGCAGGGAGATCAGGGATATGTGGTGCAGGGATAGCAGGGAGAGCAGGGAGAGCAGGGAGACCAGGGAGATCAGAGAGACCAGGGAGAGCAGGGAGAGCAGGGAGATGTGTTTCAGGGAGAGCAGGGAGAGCAGGGAGAGCAGGGAGAGCAGGGAGATCAGGGAGATGTGGTTCAGGGAGAGCAGGGAGATCAGGGAGATGTGGTTCAGGGAGGGCAGGGAGAGCAGGGAGATGTGGTTCAGGGAGAGCAGAGAGATGTGGTTCAGGGAGAGCAGAGAGATGTGGTTCAGGGAGAGCAGGGAGATCAGGGAGAGCAGGGAGAGCAGGGAGATCAGGGATATGTGGTTCAGGGAGGGCAGGGAGAGCAGGGAGATGTGGTTCAGAGAGAGCAGAGAGATGTGGTTCAGGGAGAGCAGGGAGATGTGGTTCAGGGAGAGCAGGGAGATGTGGTTCAGGGAGAGCAGGGAGATGTGGTTCAGGGAGATCAGGGAGATGTGGTTCAGGGAGAGCAGGGAGAGCAGGGAGAGCAGGGAGATGTGGTTCAGGGAGATCAGGGAGAGCAGGGAGATGTGGTTCAGGGAGAGCAGGGAGAGCAGGGAGATCAGGGAGAGCAGGGAGAGCAGGGAGAGGAGGGAGACCAGGGAGAGCAGGGAGATCAGGGAGATGTGGTTCAGGGAGATCAGGGTGAGCAGGGAGATCAGCGAGATGTGGTTCAGGGAGAGCAGGGAGATCAGGGAGAGCAGGGAGAGCAGGGAGATGTGGTTCAGGGAGAGCAGGAAGAGCAGGGAGATGTGGTTCAGGGAGAGCATGGAGAGCAGGGAGATGTGGTTCAGGGAGATCAGGGAGATGTGGTTCAGGGAGAGCAGGGAGAGCAGGGAGATGTGGTTCAGGGAGAGCAGGGAGAGCAGGGAGATGTGGTTCAGGGAGAGCAGGGAGATGTGGTTCAGGGAGAGCAGGGAGATGTGGTTCAGGGAGAGCAGGGAGAGCAGGGAGATCAGGGAGAGCAGGGAGATGTGGTTCAGGGAGAGCAGGGAGAGCAGGGAGATGTGGTTCGGGGAGAGCAGGGAGATGTGGTTCAGGGAGAGCAGGGTGATGTGGTTCAGGGAGAGCAGGGAGAGCAGGGAGATCAGGGAGAGCAGGGAGAGCAGGGAGATGTGGTTCAGGGAGAGCAGGGAGAGCAGGGAGAGCAGGGAGAGCAGGGAGATCAGGGAAATGTGGTTCAGGGAGAGCAGGGAGATCAGGGAGATGTAGTGCAGGGAGAGCAGGGAGATCAGGGAGATCAGGGAGATGTGGTTCAGGGAGAGCAGGGAGAGCAGGGAGAGCAGGGAGATCAGGGAGAGCAGGGAGAGCAGGGAGAGGAGGGAGACCAGGGAGAGCAGGGAGAGCAGGGAGATGTGGTTCAGGGAGAGCAGGGAGATGTGGTTCAGGGAGAGCAGGGAGATGTGGTTCAGGGAGAGCAGGGAGATGTGGTTCAGGGAGAGCAGGGAGATGTGGTTCAGGGAGAGCAGGGAGATCAGGGAGAGCAGGGAGATCAGGGAGATGTGGTTCAGGGAGAGCAGGAAGATGTGGTTCAGGGAGAGCAGGGAGATGTGGTTCAGGGAGAGCAGGGAGATCAGGGAGATGTGGTTCAGGGAGAGCAGGGAGATGTGGTTCAGGGAGAGCAGGGAGATGTGGTTCAGGGAGAGCAGGGAGATCAGGGAGAGCAGGGAGATCAGGGAGAGCAGGGAGATCAGGGAGAGCAGGGAGATCAGGAAATGTGGTTCAGGGAGAGCAGGGAGATCAGGAGATCAGGGAGATCAGGGAGATGTAGTGCAGGGAGATCAGGGAGATCAGGGAGAGCAGGGAGAGCAGGGAGATGTGGTTCAGGGAGAGCAGGGAGATCAGGGAGATGTAGTGCAGGGAGATCAGGGAGAGCAGGGAGATCAGGGAGAGCAGGGAGATGTGGTTCAGGGAGAGCAGGGAGAGCAGGGAGATGTGGTTTAGGGAGAGCAGGGAGATGTGGTTCAGGGAGAGCAGGGAGAGCAGGGAGAGCAGGGAGATCAGGGAGAGCAGGGAGAGCAGGGAGATCAGGGAGAGCAGGGAGATCAGGGAGATCAGGGAGATGTGGTTCAGGGAGATCAGGGAGAGCAGGGAGATCAGGGAGAGCAGGGATATGTGGTTCAGGGAGATCGGGGAGATCAGGGAGAGCAGGGAGATGTGGTTCAGGGAGAGCAGGGAGAGCAGGGAGAGCAGGGAGATCAGGGAGATGTGGTTCAGGGAGAGCAGGGAGATCAGGGAGATGTGGTTCAGGGAGGGCAGGGAGAGCAGGGAGATGTGGTTCAGAGAGAGCAGAGAGATGTGGTTCAGGGAGAGCAGAGATGTGGTTCAGGGAGAGCAGGGAGATCAGGGAGAGCAGGGAGAGCAGGGAGATCAGGGATATGTGGTTCAGGGAGGGCAGGGAGAGCAGGGAGATGTGGTTCAGAGAGAGCAGAGAGATGTGGTTCAGGGAGAGCAGGGAGATGTGGTTCAGGGAGAGCAGGGAGATGTGGTTCAGGGAGAGCAGGGAGATGTGGTTCAGGGAGATCAGGGAGATGTGGTTCAGGGAGAGCAGGGAGAGCAGGGAGAGCAGGGAGATGTGGTTCAGGGAGATCAGGGAGAGCAGGGAGATGTGGTTCAGGGAGAGGAGGGAGAGCAGGGAGATCAGGGAGAGCAGGGAGAGCAGGGAGAGCAGGGAGAGGAGGGAGACCAGGGAGAGCAGGGAGATCAGGGAGATGTGGTTCAGGGAGATCAGGGTGAGCAGGGAGATCAGGGAGATGTGGTTCAGGGAGAGCAGGGAGATCAGGGAGAGCAGGGAGAGCAGGGAGATGTGGTTCAGGGAGAGCAGGAAGAGCAGGGAGATGTGGTTCAGGGAGAGCAGGGAGAGCAGGGAGATGTGGTTCAGGGAGATCAGGGAGATGTGGTTCAGGGAGAGCAGGGAGAGCAGGGAGATGTGGTTCAGGGAGAGCAGGGAGAGCAGGGAGATGTGGTTCAGGGAGAGCAGGGAGATGTGGTTCAGGGAGAGCAGGGAGATGTGGTTCAGGGAGAGCAGGGAGAGCAGGGAGATCAGGGAGAGCAGGGAGATGTGGTTCAGGGAGAGCAGGGAGAGCAGGGAGATCAGGGAGAGCAGGGAGAGCAGGGAGATGTGGTTCAGGGAGAGCAGGGAGAGCAGGGAGAGCAGGGAGAGCAGGGAGATCAGGGAAATGTGGTTCAGGGAGAGCAGGGAGATCAGGGAGATCAGGGAGATGTAGTGCAGGGAGAGCAGGGAGATCAGGGAGATGTGGTTCAGGGAGAGCAGGGAGAGCAGGGAGATCAGGGAGAGCAGGGAGAGCAGGGAGAGGAGGGAGACCAGGGAGAGCAGGGAGAGCAGGGAGATGTGGTTCAGGGAGAGCAGGGAGATGTGGTTCAGGGAGAGCAGGGAGATGTGGTTCAGGGAGAGCAGGGAGATGTGGTTCAGGGAGAGCAGGGAGATGTGGTTCAGGGAGAGCAGGGAGATCAGGGAGAGCAGGGAGATGTGGTTCAGGGAGAGCAGGAAGATGTGGTTCAGGGAGAGCAGGGAGATGTGGTTCAGGGAGAGCAGGGAGATCAGGGAGATGTGGTTCAGGGAGAGCAGGGAGATGTGGTTCAGCGAGAGCAGGGAGATGTGGTTCAGGGAGAGCAGGGAGATCAGGGAGAGCAGGGAGATCAGGGAGAGCAGGGAGATCAGGGAGAGCAGGGAGATCAGGGAAATGTGGTTCAGGGAGAGCAGGGAGATCAGGGAGAGCAGGGAGATCTGGGAGAGCAGGGAGATCAGGGAAATGTGGTTCAGGGAGAGCAGGGAGATCAGGGAGATCAGGGAGATCAGGGAGATGTAGTGCAGGGAGATCAGGGAGATCAGGGAGAGCAGGGAGAGCAGGGAGATGTGGTTCAGGGAGAGCAGGGAGATCAGGGAGATGTAGTGCAGGGAGATCAGGGAGAGCAGGGAGATCAGGGAGAGCAGGGAGATGTGGTTCAGGGAGAGCAGGGAGAGCAGGGAGATGTGGTTTAGGGAGAGCAGGGAGATGTGGTTCAGGGAGAGCAGGGAGAGCAGGGAGAGCAGGGAGATCAGGGAGAGCAGGGAGAGCAGGGAGATCAGGGAGAGCAGGGAGATCAGGGAGATCAGGGAGATGTGGTTCAGGGAGATCAGGGAGAGCAGGGAGATCAGGGAGAGCAGGGATATGTGGTTCAGGGAGATCAGGGAGATCAGGGAGAGCAGGGAGATGTGGTTCAGGGAGAGCAGGGAGAGCAGGGAGATCAGGGAGATGTGGTTCAGGGAGAGCAGGGAGATCAGGGAGATGTGGTTCAGGGAGGGCAGGGAGAGCAGGGAGATGTGGTTCAGAGAGAGCAGAGAGATGTGGTTCAGGGAGAGCAGAGAGATGTGGTTCAGGGAGAGCAGGGAGACCAGGGAGAGCAGGGAGAGCAGGGAGATCAGGGATATGTGGTTCAGCGAGGGCAGGGAGAGCAGGGAGATGTGGTTCAGAGAGATGTGGTTCAGGGAGAGCAGGGAGATGTGGTTCAGGGAGAGCAGGGAGATGTGGTTCAGGGAGAGCAGGGAGATGTGGTTCAGGGAGAGCAGGGAGATCAGGGAGAGCAGGGAGATCAGGGAGAGCAGGGAGATCAGGGAGAGCAGGGAGATCAGGGAAATGTGGTTCAGGGAGAGCAGGGAGATCAGGGAGAGCAGGGAGATCTGGGAGAGCAGGGAGATCAGGGAAATGTGGTTCAGGGAGAGCAGGGAGATCAGGGAGATCAGGGAGATCAGGGAGATGTAGTGCAGGGAGATCAGGGAGATCAGGGAGAGCAGGGAGAGCAGGGAGATGTGGTTCAGGGAGAGCAGGGAGATCAGGGAGATGTAGTGCAGGGAGATCAGGGAGAGCAGGGAGATCAGGGAGAGCAGGGAGATGTGGTTCAGGGAGAGCAGGGAGAGCAGGGAGATGTGGTTTAGGGAGAGCAGGGAGATGTGGTTCAGGGAGAGCAGGGAGATCAGGGAGAGCAGGGAGAGCAGGGAGATCAGGGAGAGCAGGGAGATCAGGGAGATCAGGGAGATGTGGTTCAGGGAGATCAGGGAGAGCAGGGAGATCAGGGAGAGCAGGGATATGTGGTTCAGGGAGATCAGGGAGATCAGGGAGAGCAGGGAGATGTGGTTCAGGGAGAGCAGGGAGAGCAGGGAGATCAGGGAGATGTGGTTCAGGGAGAGCAGGGAGATCAGGGAGATGTGGTTCAGGGAGGGCAGGGAGAGCAGGGAGATGTGGTTCAGAGAGAGCAGAGAGATGTGGTTCAGGGAGAGCAGAGAGATGTGGTTCAGGGAGAGCAGGGAGATCAGGGAGAGCAGGGAGAGCAGGGAGATCAGGGATATGTGGTTCAGCGAGGGCAGGGAGAGCAGGGAGATGTGGTTCAGAGAGAGCAGAGAGATGTGGTTCAGGGAGAGCAGGGAGATGTGGTTCAGGGAGAGCAGGGAGATGTGGTTCAGGGAGAGCAGGGAGATGTGGTTCAGGGAGATCAGGGAGATGTGGTTCAGGGAGAACAGGGAGAGCAGGGAGAGCAGGGAGATGTGGTTCAGGGAGATCAGGGAGAGCAGGGAGATGTGGTTCAGGGAGAGGAGGGAGAGCAGGGAGATCAGGGAGAGCAGGGAGAGCAGGGAGAGGAGGGAGACCAGGGAGAGCAGGGAGATCAGGGAGATGTGGTTCAGGGAGATCAGGGTGAGCAGGGAGATCAGGAGATGTGGTTCAGGGAGAGCAGGGAGATCAGGGAGAGCAGGGAGAGCAGGGAGATGTGGTTCAGGGAGAGCAGGAAGAGCAGGGAGATGTGGTTCAGGGAGAGCAGGGAGAGCAGGGAGATGTGGTTCAGGGAGATCAGGGAGATGTGGTTCAGGGAGAGCAGGGAGAGCAGGGAGATGTGGTTCAGGGAGAGCAGGGAGAGCAGGGAGATGTGGTTCAGGGAGAGCAGGGAGATGTGGTTCAGGGAGAGCAGGGAGATGTGGTTCAGGGAGAGCAGGGAGAGCAGGGAGATCAGGGAGAGCAGGGAGATGTGGTTCAGGGAGAGCAGGGAGAGCAGGGAGATGTGGTTCGGGGAGAGCAGGGAGATGTGGTTCAGGGAGAGCAGGGTGATGTGGTTCAGGGAGAGCAGGGAGAGCAGGGAGATCAGGGAGAGCAGGGAGAGCAGGGAGATGTGGTTCAGGGAGAGCAGGGAGAGCAGGGAGAGCAGGGAGATCAGGGAAATGTGGTTCAGGGAGAGCAGGGAGATCAGGGAGATCAGGGAGATGTAGTGCAGGGAGAGCAGGGAGATCAGGGAGATCAGGGAGATGTGGTTCAGGGAGAGCAGGGAGAGCAGGGAGATCAGGGAGAGCAGGGAGAGCAGGGAGAGGAGGGAGACCAGGGAGAGCAGGGAGAGCAGGGAGATGTGGTTCAGGGAGAGCAGGGAGATGTGGTTCAGGGAGAGCAGGGAGATGTGGTTCAGGGAGAGCAGGGAGATGTGGTTCAGGGAGAGCAGGGAGATGTGGTTCAGGGAGAGCAGGGAGATCAGGGAGAGCAGGGAGATGTGGTTCAGGGAGAGCAGGAAGATGTGGTTCAGGGAGAGCAGGGAGATGTGGTTCAGGGAGAGCAGGGAGATCAGGGAGATGTGGTTCAGGGAGAGCAGGGAGATGTGGTTCAGGGAGAGCAGGGAGATGTGGTTCAGGGAGAGCAGGGAGATCAGGGAGAGCAGGGAGATCAGGGAGAGCAGGGAGATCAGGGAGAGCAGGGAGATCAGGGAAATGTGGTTCAGGGAGAGCAGGGAGATCAGGGAGATCAGGGAGATCAGGGAGATGTAGTGCAGGGAGATCAGGGAGATCAGGGAGAGCAGGGAGAGCAGGGAGATGTGGTTCAGGGAGAGCAGGGAGATCAGGGAGATGTAGTGCAGGGAGATCAGGGAGAGCAGGGAGATCAGGGAGAGCAGGGAGATGTGGTTCAGGGAGAGCAGGGAGAGCAGGGAGATGTGGTTTAGGGAGAGCAGGGAGATGTGGTTCAGGGAGAGCAGGGAGAGCAGGGAGAGCAGGGAGATCAGGGAGAGCAGGGAGATCAGGGAGATGTGGTTCAGGGAGATCAGGGAGAGCAGGGAGATCAGGGAGAGCAGGGAGATGTGGTTCAGGGAGATCAGGGAGATCAGGGAGAGCAGGGAGATGTGGTTCAGGGAGAGCAGGGAGATGTGGTTCAGGGAGAGCAGGGAGAGCAGGGAGATCAGGGAGAGCAGGGAGATGTGGTTCAGGGAGAGCAGGGAGAGCAGGGAGATGTGGTTCAGGGAGAGCAGGGAGATGTGGATAAGGGAGAGCAGGGAGATGTGGTTCAGGGAGATCAGGAGATCAGGGAGAGCAGGGAGAGCAGGGAGAGCAGGGAGATCAGGGAGATGTGGTTCAGGGAGATCAGGGAGAGCAGGGAGATCAGGGAGAGCAGGGAGATGTGGTTTAGGGAGAGCAGGGAGATCAGGGAGATGTGGTTCAGGGAGAGCAGGGAGATGTGGATCAGGGAGAGCAGGGAGATGTGGTTCAGGGAGAGCAGGGAGATCAGGAAGAGCAGGGAGATCAAGGAGAGCAGGGAGATCAGGGAGAGCAGGGAGAGCAGGGAGAGCAGGGAGATCAGGGATATGTGGTGCAGGGATAGCAGGGAGAGCAGGGAGAGCAGGGAGACCAGGGAGATCAGAGAGACCAGGGAGAGCAGGGAGATCAGGGAGAGCAGGGAGATGTGGTTCAGGGAGAGCAGGGAGAGCAGGGAGATCAGGGAGATGTGGTTCAGGGAGAGCAGGGAGATCAGGGAGATGTGGTTCATCGAGGGCAGGGAGAGCAGGGAGATGTGGTTCAGAGAGAGCAGAGAGATGTGGTTCAGGGAGAGCAGAGAGATGTGGTTCAGGGAGAGCAGGGAGATCAGGGAGAGCAGGGAGATCAGGGAGATGTGGTTCAGGGAGAGCAGGGAGAGCAGGGAGATGTGGTTCAGGGAGAGCAGGGAGAGCAGGGAGATGTGGTTCAGGGAGAGCAGGGAGATGTGGTTCAGGGAGAGCAGGGAGATGTGGTTCAGGGAGAGCAGGGAGATCAAGGAGAGCAGGGAGATCAGGGAGAGCAGGGAGAGCAGGGAGATCAGGGATATGTGGTGCAGGGATAGCAGGGAGAGCAGGGAGAGCAGAGAGACCAGGGAGAGCAGGGAGAGCAGGGAGATGTGGTTCAGGGAGAGCAGGGAGAGCAGGGAGAGCAGGGAGATCAGGGAGATGTGGTTCAGGGAGAGCAGGGAGATCAGGGAGATGTGGTTCAGGGAGGGCAGGGAGAGCAGGGAGATGTGGTTCAGAGAGAGCAGAGAGATGTGGTTCAGGGAGAGCAGAGAGATGTGGTTCAGGGAGAGCAGGGAGATCAGGGAGAGCAGGGAGAGCAGGGAGATCAGGGATATGTGGTTCAGGGAGGGCAGGGAGAGCAGGGAGATGTGGTTCAGAGAGAGCAGAGAGATGTGGTTCAGGGAGAGCAGGGAGATGTGGTTCAGGGAGAGCAGGGAGATGTGGTTCAGGGAGAGCAGGGAGATGTGGTTCAGGGAGATCAGGGAGATGTGGTTCAGGGAGAGCAGGGAGAGCAGGGAGAGCAGGGAGATGTGGTTCAGGGAGATCAGGGAGAGCAGGGAGATGTGGTTCAGGGAGAGCAGGGAGATCAGGGAGAGCAGGGAGAGCAGGGAGAGCAGGGAGATCAGGGAGATCAGGGAGATGTAGTGCAGGGAGATCAGGGAGATCAGGGAGAGCAGGGAGAGCAGGGAGATGTGGTTCAGGGAGAGCAGGGAGATCAGGGAGATGTAGTGCAGGGAGATCAGGGAGAGCAGGGAGATCAGGGAGAGCAGGGAGATGTGGTTCAGGGAGAGCAGGGAGAGCAGGGAGATGTGGTTTAGGGAGAGCAGGGAGATGTGGTTCAGGGAGAGCAGGGAGAGCAGGGAGAGCAGGGAGATCAGGGAGAGCAGGGAGATCAGGGAGATCAGGGAGATGTGGTTCAGGGAGATCAGGGAGAGCAGGGAGATCAGGGAGAGCAGGGAGATGTGGTTCAGGGAGATCAGGGAGATCAGGGAGAGCAGGGAGATGTGGTTCAGGGAGAGCAGGGAGATGTGGTTCAGGGAGAGCAGGGAGAGCAGGGAGATCAGGGAGAGCAGGGAGATGTGGTTCAGGGAGAGCAGGGAGAGCAGGGAGATGTGGTTCAGGGAGAGCAGGGAGATGTGGATAAGGGAGAGCAGGGAGATGTGGTTCAGGGAGATCAGGGAGAGCAGGGAGAGCAGGGAGAGCAGGGAGAGCAGGGAGATCAGGGAGATGTGGTTCAGGGAGATCAGGGAGAGCAGGGAGATCAGGGAGAGCAGGGAGATGTGGTTTAGGGAGAGCAGGGAGATCAGGGAGATGTGGTTCAGGGAGAGCAGGGAGATGTGGATCAGGGAGAGCAGGGAGATGTGGTTCAGGGAGAGCAGGGAGATCAGGAAGAGCAGGGAGATCAAGGAGAGCAGGGAGATCAGGGAGAGCAGGGAGAGCAGGGAGAGCAGGGAGATCAGGGATATGTGGTGCAGGGATAGCAGGGAGAGCAGGGAGAGCAGGGAGACCAGGGAGATCAGAGAGACCAGGGAGAGCAGGGAGATCAGGGAGAGCAGGGAGATGTGGTTCAGGGAGAGCAGGGAGAGCAGGGAGATCAGGGAGATGTGGTTCAGGGAGAGCAGGGAGATCAGGGAGATGTGGTTCATCGAGGGCAGGGAGAGCAGGGAGATGTGGTTCAGAGAGAGCAGAGAGATGTGGTTCAGGGAGAGCAGAGATGTGGTTCAGGGAGAGCAGGGAGATCAGGGAGAGCAGGGAGATCAGGGAGATGTGGTTCAGGGAGAGCAGGGAGAGCAGGGAGATGTGGTTCAGGGAGAGCAGGGAGAGCAGGGAGATGTGGTTCAGGGAGAGCAGGGAGATGTGGTTCAGGGAGAGCAGGGAGATGTGGTTCAGGGAGAGCAGGGAGATCAAGGAGAGCAGGGAGATCAGGGAGAGCAGGGAGAGCAGGGAGATCAGGGATATGTGGTGCAGGGATAGCAGGGAGAGCAGGGAGAGCAGAGAGACCAGGGAGAGCAGGGAGAGCAGGGAGATGTGGTTCAGGGAGAGCAGGGAGAGCAGGGAGAGCAGGGAGATCAGGGAGATGTGGTTCAGGGAGAGCAGGGAGATCAGGGAGATGTGGTTCAGGGAGGGCAGGGAGAGCAGGGAGATGTGGTTCAGAGAGAGCAGAGAGATGTGGTTCAGGGAGAGCAGAGAGATGTGGTTCAGGGAGAGCAGGGAGATCAGGGAGAGCAGGGAGAGCAGGGAGATCAGGGATATGTGGTTCAGGGAGGGCAGGGAGAGCAGGGAGATGTGGTTCAGAGAGAGCAGAGATGTGGTTCAGGGAGAGCAGGGAGATGTGGTTCAGGGAGAGCAGGGAGATGTGGTTCAGGGAGAGCAGGGAGATGTGGTTCAGGGAGATCAGGGAGATGTGGTTCAGGGAGAGCAGGGAGAGCAGGGAGAGCAGGGAGATGTGGTTCAGGGAGATCAGGGAGAGCAGGGAGATGTGGTTCAGGGAGAGCAGGGAGATCAGGGAGAGCAGGGAGAGCAGGGAGAGGAGGGAGACCAGGGAGAGCAGGGAGATCAGGGAGATGTGGTTCAGGGAGATCAGGGTGAGCAGGGAGATCAGGGAGATGTGGTTCAGGGAGAGCAGGGAGATCAGGGAGAGCAGGGAGAGCAGGGAGATGTGGTTCAGGGAGAGCAGGAAGAGCAGGGAGATGTGGTTCAGGGAGAGCAGGGAGAGCAGGGAGATGTGGTTCAGGGAGATCAGGGAGATGTGGTTCAGGGAGAGCAGGGAGAGCAGGGAGATGTGGTTCAGGGAGAGCAGGGAGAGCAGGGAGATGTGGTTCAGGGAGAGCAGGGAGATGTGGTTCAGGGAGAGCAGGGAGATGTGGTTCAGGGAGAGCAGGGAGAGCAGGGAGATCAGGGAGAGCAGGGAGAGCAGGGAGAGGAGGGAGACCAGGGAGAGCAGGGAGATCAGGGAGATGTGGTTCAGGGAGATCAGGGAGATCAGGGAGAGCAGGGAGATCAGGGAGATGTGGTTCAGGGAGATCAGGCAGATCAGGGAGAGCAGGGAGATCAGGGAGATGTGGTTCAGGGAGAGCAGGGAGATCAGGGAGATGTGGATCAGGGAGAGCAGGGAGATGTGGTTCAGGGAGAGCAGGGAGATCAGGGAGAGCAGGCAGAGCAGGGAGAGCAGGGAGATGTGGTTCAGGGAGAGCAGGGAGAGCAGGGAGAGCAGGGAGATGTGGTTCAGGGAGAGCAGGGAGATCAGGAAGAGCAGGGAGATCAAGGAGAGCAGGGAGAGCAGGGGGAGCAGGGAGATCAGGGATATGTGGTTCAGGGATAGCAGGGAGAGCAGGGAGATCAGGGAGATCAGAGAGACCAGGGAGAGCAGGGAGATCAGGGAGAGCAGGGAGATGTGGTTCAGGGAGAGCAGGGAGAGCAGGGAGATCAGGGAGATCAGGGAGATCAGGGAGATGTGGTTCAGGGATAGCAGGGAGATCAGGAAGA
>NW_025746895.1:52500-81749 GCF_021184085.1 Oncorhynchus gorbuscha
TTGAGCATGGTGTACTTCTTAGAGAAGAGTGTCTGGTTGATCGTATGGTTGAGCATGGTGTACTTCTTAAAGAAGAGTGTCTGGTTGATCGTATGGTTGAGCATGGTGTACTTCTTAAAGAAGAGTGTCTGGTAGATCGTATGGTTGAGCATGGTGTACTTCTTAAAGAAGAGTGTCTGGTTGATCGTATGGTTGAGCATGGTGTACTTCTTAAAGAAGAGTGTCTGGTTGATCGTATGGTTGAGCATGGTGTACTTCTTAAAGAAGAGTGTCTGGTTGATCGTATGGTTGAGCATGGTGTACTTCTTAGAGAAGAGTGTCTGGTTGATCGTATGGTTGAGCATGGTGTACTTCTTAAAGAAGAGTGTCTGGTTGATCGTATGGTTGAGCATGGTGTACTTCTTAAAGAAGAGTGTCTGGTTGATCGTATGGTTGAGCATGGTGTACTTCTTAAAGAAGAGTGTCTGGTTGATCGTATGGTTGAGCATGGTGTATTTCTTAAAGAAGAGTGTCTGGTTGATCGTATGGTTGAGCATGGTGTACTTCTTAAAGAAGAGTGTCTGGTTGATCAGATGGTTGAGCATGGTGTACTTCTTAAAGAAGAGTGTCTGGTTGATCGTATGGTTGAGCATGGTGTACTTCTTAAAGAAGAGTGTCTGGTTGATCGTATGGTTGAGCATGGTGTACTTCTTAAAGAAGAGTGTCTGGTTGATCGTATGGTTGAGCATGGTGTACTTCTTAAAGAAGAGTGTCTGGTTGATCGTATGGTTGAGCATGGTGTATTTCTTAAAGAAGAGTGTCTGGTTGATCGTATGGTTGAGCATGGTGTACTTCTTAAAGAAGAGTGTCTGGTTGATCAGATGGTTGAGCATGGTGTACTTCTTAAAGAAGAGTGTCTGGTTGATCGTATGGTTGAGCATGGTGTACTTCTTAAAGAAGAGTGTCTGGTTGATCAGATGGTTGAGCATGGTGTACTTCTTAAAGAAGAGTGTCTGGTTGATCGTATGGTTGAGCATGGTGTACTTCTTAAAGAAGAGTGTCTGGTTGATCAGATGGTTGAGCATGGTGTACTTCTTAAAGAAGAGTGTCTGGTTGATCGTATGGTTGAGCATGGTGTACTTCTTAAAGAAGAGTGTCTGGTTGATCGTATGGTTGAGCATGGTGTACTTCTTAAAGAAGAGTGTCTGGTTGATCGTATGGTTGAGAATGGTGTACTTCTTAAAGAAGAGTGTCTGGTTGATCGTATGGTTGAGCATGGTGTACTTCTTAGAGAAGAGTGTCTGGTTGATCGTATGGTTGAGCATGGTGTACTTCTTAGAGAAGAGTGTCTGGTTGATCGTATGGTTGAGCATGGTGTACTTCTTAAAGAAGAGTGTCTGGTTGATCGTATGGTTGAGCATGGTGTACTTCTTAAAGAAGAGTGTCTGGTTGATCGTATGGTTGAGCATGGTGTACTTCTTAAAGAAGAGTGTCTGGTTGATCGTATGGTTGAGCATGGTGTACTTCTTAAAGAAGAGTGTCTGGTTGATCGTATGGTTGAGCATGGTGTACTTCTTAAAGAAGAGTGTCTGGTTGATCGTATGGTTGAGCATGGTGTACTTCTTAAAGAAGAGTGTCTGGTTGATCGTATGGTTGAGCATGGTGTACTTCTTAGAGAAGAGTGTCTGGTTGATCGTATGGTTGAGCATGGTGTACTTCTTAGAGAAGAGTGTCTGGTTGATCGTATGGTTGAGCATGGTGTACTTCTTAGAGAAGAGTGTCTGGTTGATCGTATGGTAGAGCATGGTGTTCTTCTTAGAGAAGAGTGTCTGGTTGATCGTATGGTTGAGCATGGTGTACTTCTTAGAGAAGAGTGTCTGGTTGATCGTATGGTTGAGCATGGTGTTCTTCTTAGAGAAGAGTGTCTGGTTGATCGTATGGTTGAGCATGGTGTACTTCTTAAAGAAGAGTGTCTGGTTGATCGTATGGTTGAGCATGGTGTACTTCTTAAAGAAGAGTGTCTGGTTGATCGTATGGTTGAGCATGGTGTACTTCTTAGAGAAGAGTGTCTGGTTGATCGTATGGTTGAGCATGGTGTACTTCTTAGAGAAGAGTGTCTGGTTGATCGTATGGTAGAGCATGGTGTTCTTCTTAGAGAAGAGTGTCTGGTTGATCGTATGGTTGAGCATGGTGTACTTCTTAGAGAAGAGTGTCTGGTTGATCGTATGGTTGAGCATGGTGTTCTTCTTAGAGAAGAGTGTCTGGTTGATCGTATGGTTGAGCATGGTGTACTTCTTAAAGAAGAGTGTCTGGTTGATCGTATGGTTGAGCATGGTGTACTTCTTAAAGAAGAGTGTCTGGTTGATCGTATGGTTGAGCATGGTGTACTTCTTAAAGAAGAGTGTCTGGTTGATCGTATGGTTGAGCATGGTGTACTTCTTAAAGAAGAGTGTCTGGTTGATCGTATGGTTGAGCATGGTGTACTTCTTAAAGAAGAGTGTCTGGTTGATCGTATGGTTGAGCATGGTGTACTTCTCTGGTAGATCGTATGGTTGAGCATGGTGTACTTCTTAAAGAAGAGTGTCTGGTTGATCGTATGGTTGAGCATGGTGTACTTCTTAAAGAAGAGTGTCTGGTTGATCGTATGGTTGAGCATGGTGTACTTCTCTGGTAGATCGTATGGTTGAGCATGGTGTACTTCTTAAAGAAGAGTGTCTGGTTGATCGTATGGTTGAGCATGGTGTACTTCTTAAAGAAGAGTGTCTGGTTGATCGTATGGTTGAGCATGGTGTACTTCTCTGGTAGATCGTATGGTTGAGCATGGTGTACTTCTTAAAGAAGAGTGTCTGGTTGATCGTATGGTTGAGCATGGTGTACTTCTTAAAGAAGAGTGTCTGGTTGATCGTATGGTTGAGCATGGTGTACTTCTTAAAGAAGAGTGTCTGGTAGATCGTATGGTTGAGCATGGTGTACTTCTCTGGTAGATCGTATGGTTGAGCATGGTGTACTTCTTAAAGAAGAGTGTCTGGTTGATCGTATGGTTGAGCATGGTGTACTTCTTAAAGAAGAGTGTCTGGTTGATCGTATGGTTGAGCATGGTGTACTTCTTAAAGAAGAGTGTCTGGTTGATCGTATGGTTGAGCATGGTGTACTTCTTAGAGAAGAGTGTCTGGTTGATCGTATGGTTGAGCATGGTGTACTTCTTAAAGAAGAGTGTCTGGTTGATCGTATGGTTGAGCATGGTGTACTTCTTAAAGAAGAGTGTCTGGTAGATCGTATGGTTGAGCATGGTGTACTTCTCTGGTTGATCGTATGGTTGAGCATGGTGTACTTCTTAGAGAAGAGTGTCTGGTTGATCGTATGGTTGAGCATGGTGTACTTCTTAGAGAAGAGTGTCTTGTAGATCATATGGTTGAGCATGGTGTACTTCTTAGAGAAGAGTGTCTGGTTGATCGTATGGTTGAGCATGGTGTACTTCTTAAAGAAGAGTGTCTGGTTGATCGTATGGTTGAGCATGGTGTACTTCTTAAAGAAGAGTGTCTGGTTGATCGTATGGTTGAGCATGGTGTACTTCTTAGAGAAGAGTGTCTGGTTGATCGTATGGTTGAGCATGGTGTACTTCTTAGAGAAGAGTGTCTGGTTGATCGTATGGTTGAGCATGGTGTACTTCTTAGAGAAGAGTGTCTGGTTGATCGTATGGTTGAGCATGGTGTACTTCTTAGAGAAGAGTGTCTGGTTGATCGTATGGTTGAGCATGGTGTACTTCTTAAAGAAGAGTGTCTGGTTGATCGTATGGTTGAGCATGGTGTACTTCTTAAAGAAGAGTGTCTGGTTGATCGTATGGTTGAGCATGGTGTACTTCTTAAAGAAGAGTGTCTGGTTGATCGTATGGTTGAGCATGGTGTACTTCTTAAAGAAGAGTGTCTGGTTGATCGTATGGTTGAGCATGGTGTACTTCTTAAAGAAGAGTGTCTGGTTGATCGTATGGTTGAGCATGGTGTACTTCTTAAAGAAGAGTGTCTGGTTGATCGTATGGTTGAGCATGCTGTACTTCTTAAAGAAGAGTGTCTGGTTGATCGTATGGTTGAGCATGGTGTACTTCTTAGAGAAGAGTGTCTGGTTGATCGTATGGTTGAGCATGGTGTACTTCTTAGAGAAGAGTGTCTGGTTGATTGTATGGTTGAGCATGGTGTACTTCTTAGAGAAGAGTGTCTGGTTGATCGTATGGTTGAGCATGGTGTACTTCTTAAAGAAGAGTGTCTGGTTGATCGTATGGTTGAGCATGGTGTACTTCTTAAAGAAGAGTGTCTGGTTGATCGTATGGTTGAGCATGGTGTACTTCTTAAAGAAGAGTGTCTGGTTGATCGTATGGTTGAGCATGGTGTACTTCTCTGGTAGATCGTATGGTTGAGCATGGTGTACTTCTTAAAGAAGAGTGTCTGGTTGATCGTATGGTTGAGCATGGTGTACTTCTTAAAGAAGAGTGTCTGGTTGATCGTATGGTTGAGCATGGTGTACTTCTTAAAGAAGAGTGTCTGGTTGATCGTATGGTTGAGCATGGTGTACTTCTTAAAGAAGAGTGTCTGGTTGATCGTATGGTTGAGCATGGTGTACTTCTTAAAGAAGAGTGTCTGGTTGATCGTATGGTTGAGCATGGTGTACTTCTTAAAGAAGAGTGTCTGGTTGATCGTATGGTTGAGCATGGTGTACTTCTTAAAGAAGAGTGTCTGGTTGATCGTATGGTTGAGCATGGTGTACTTCTTAAAGAAGAGTGTCTGGTTGATCGTATGGTTGAGCATGGTGTACTTCTTAAAGAAGAGTGTCTGGTTGATCGTATGGTTGAGCATGGTGTACTTCTTAAAGAAGAGTGTCTGGTTGATCGTATGGTTGAGCATGGTGTACTTCTTAAAGAAGAGTGTCTGGTTGATCGTATGGTTGAGCATGGTGTACTTCTCTGGTAGATTGTACGGTTGAGCATGGTGTACTTCTCAAAGAAGAGTGTCTGGTTGATCGTATGGTTGAGCATGGTGTACTTCTCTGGTAGATCGTATGGTTGAGCATGGTGTACTTCTTAAAGAAGAGTGTCTGGTTGATCGTATGGTTGAGCATGGTGTACTTCTTAAAGAAGAGTGTCTGGTTGATCGTATGGTTGAGCATGGTGTACTTCTTAAAGAAGAGTGTCTGGTTGATCGTATGGTTGAGCATGGTGTACTTCTTAAAGAAGAGTGTCTGGTTGATCGTATGGTTGAGCATGGTGTACTTCTCTGGTAGATCGTATGGTTGAGCATGGTGTACTTCTTAAAGAAGAGTGTCTGGTTGATCGTATGGTTGAGCATGGTGTACTTCTCTGGTAGATCGTATGGTTGAGCATGGTGTACTTCTTAAAGAAGAGTGTCTGGTTGATCGTATGGTTGAGCATGGTGTACTTCTTAAAGAAGAGTGTCTGGTTGATCGTATGGTTGAGCATGGTGTACTTCTTAAAGAAGAGTGTCTGGTTGATCGTATGGTTGAGCATGGTGTACTTCTTAAAGAAGAGTGTCTGGTTGATCGTATGGTTGAGCATGGTGTACTTCTCTGGTTGATCGTATGGTTGAGCATGGTGTACTTCTCTGGTAGATCGTATGGTTGAGCATGGTGTACTTCTCTGGTAGATCGTATGGTTGAGCATGGTGTACTTCTTAAAGAAGAGTGTCTGGTTGATCGTATGGTTGAGCATGGTGTACTTCTTAAAGAAGAGTGTCTGGTTGATCGTATGGTTGAGCATGGTGTACTTCTTAAAGAAGAGTGTCTGGTTGATCGTATGGTTGAGCATGGTGTACTTCTTAAAGAAGAGTGTCTGGTTGATCGTATGGTTGAGCATGGTGTACTTCTTAAAGAAGAGTGTCTGGTTGATCGTATGGTTGAGCATGGTGTACTTCTTAAAGAAGAGTGTCTGGTTGATCGTATGGTTGAGCATGGTGTACTTCTTAAAGAAGAGTGTCTGGTTGATCGTATGGTTGAGCATGGTGTACTTCTTAAAGAAGAGTGTCTGGTTGATCGTATGGTTGAGCATGGTGTACTTCTTAAAGAAGAGTGTCTGGTTGATCGTATGGTTGAGCATGGTGTACTTCTCTGGTAGATCGTATGGTTGAGCATGGTGTACTTCTTAAAGAAGAGTGTCTGGTTGATCGTATGGTTGAGCATGGTGTACTTCTCTGGTAGATCGTATGGTTGAGCATGGTGTACTTCTTAAAGAAGAGTGTCTGGTTGATCGTATGGTTGAGCATGGTGTACTTCTTAAAGAAGAGTGTCTGGTTGATCGTATGGTTGAGCATGGTGTACTTCTTAAAGAAGAGTGTCTGGTTGATCGTATGGTTGAGCATGGTGTACTTCTTAAAGAAGAGTGTCTGGTTGATCGTATGGTTGAGCATGGTGTACTTCTCTGGTAGATCGTATGGTTGAGCATGGTGTACTTCTTAAAGAAGAGTGTCTGGTTGATCGTATGGTTGAGCATGGTGTACTTCTCTGGTAGATCGTATGGTTGAGCATGGTGTACTTCTTAAAGAAGAGTGTCTGGTTGATCGTATGGTTGAGCATGGTGTACTTCTTAAAGAAGAGTGTCTGGTTGATCGTATGGTTGAGCATGGTGTACTTCTTAAAGAAGAGTGTCTGGTTGATCGTATGGTTGAGCATGGTGTACTTCTTAAAGAAGAGTGTCTGGTAGATCGTATAGTTGAGCATGGTGTACTTCTTAAAGAAGAGTGTCTGGTAGATCGTATGGTTGAGCATGGTGTACTTCTTAAAGAAGAGTGTCTTGTAGATCAGATGGTTGAGCATGGTGTACTTCTTAAAGAAGAGTGTCTTGTAGATCAGATGGTTGAGCATGGTGTACTTCTTAAAGAAGAGTGTCTTGTAGATCAGATGGTTGAGCATGGTGTACTTCTTAAAGAAGAGTGTCTTGTAGATCAGATGGTTGAGCATGGTGTACTTCTTAAAGGAATGTTTATTCATGTTACGACTCTTTCTCCCCGTCACCAAGGGTAACGATTTCAAATGTACCACCGTTTATTCCCAATGAGCTATTGGAGCGCGAGTTATTGCGCTTTGGGAAGTTTGCCAGTTCAATTAAGGTTGTCCCGTTGGGTTGCAAACACCCGGCGTTGAAACAGGTAATGTCATTTCGGCGACATGTGTTTATGTTTTTGGACTCACCGGTGCAGACTTTAGAGTTGTTGTTTAAAATCAAGTATGACAATAGACTGAATATGGTTTATGCTAGTACGGGTAGTCAACAGTGTTTTGAGTGTGGGGATGTTGGTCATAAGCGACATGCTTGCCCGAAAAGGGAGAAGGCAGAGGGAGGGGCGCAGGTGGTCCTCTTAATGCCAGGGCCCACTGATGTAGAGAGAGGTGGTCCTCTTAACGCCAGGGCCCACTGATGTAGAGAGAGGTGGTCCTCTTAACGCCAGGGCCCACTGATGTAGGGAGAGATGGTCCTCTTAACGCCAGGGTCCACTGATGTAGAGAGAGGTGGTCCTCTTAACGCCAGGGCCCACTGATGTAGAGAGAGGTGGTCCTCTTAACGCCAGGGCCCACTGATGTAGAGAGAGGTGGTCCTCTTAACGCCAGGGCCCACTGATGTAGAGAGAGGTGGTCCTCTTAACGCCAGGGCCCACTGATGTAGAGAGAGGTGGTCCTCTTAACGCCAGGGCCCACTGATGTAGAGAGAGGTGGTCCTCTTAACGCGCAGGGCCCACTGATGTAGAGAGAGTGGTCCTCTTAACGCCAGGGCCCACTGATGTAGAGAGAGTGGTCCTCTTAACGCCAGGGCCCACTGATGTAGAGAGAGGTGGTCCTCGTAATGTCAGGGCCCACTGATGTAGAGAGAGGTGGTCCTCTTAACGCCAGGGCCCACTGATGTAGAGAGAGGTGGTCCTCGTAATGTCAGGGCCCACTGATGTAGAGAGAGGTGGTCCTCTTAACGCCAGGGCCCACTGATGTAGAGAGAGGTGGTCCTCTTAACGCCAGGGCCCACTGATGTAGAGAGAGGTGGTCCTCTTAACGCCAGGGCCCACTGATGTAGAGAGAGATGGTCCTCTTAATGCCAGGGCCCACTGATGTAGAGAGAGATGGTCCTCTTAACGCCAGGGCCCACTGATGTAGAGAGAGATGGTCCTCTTAACGCCAGGGCCCGCTGATGTAGAGAGAGGTGGTCCTCTTAACGCCAGGGCCCACTGATGTAGAGAGAGGTGGTCCTCGTAATGCCAGGGCCCACTGATGTAGAGAGAGGTGGTCCTCTTAACGCCAGGGCCCACTGATGTAGAGAGAGGTGGACCTCTTAACGCCAGGGCCCACTGATGTAGAGAGAGGTGGTCCTCTTAACGCCAGGGCCCACTGATGTAGAGAGAGGTGGTCCTCTTAACGCCAGGGCCCACTGATGTAGAGAGAGGTGGTCCTCTTAACGCCAGGGCCCACTGATGTAGAGAGAGATGGTCCTCTTAACGCCAGGGCCCACTGATGTAGAGAGAGATGGTCCTCTTAACGCCAGGGCCCACTGATGTAGAGAGAGATGGTCCTCTTAACGCCAGGGCCCGCTGATGTAGAGAGAGGTGGTCCTCTTAACGCCAGGGCCCACTGATGTAGAGAGAGGTGGTCCTCGTAATGCCAGGGCCCTCTGATGTAGAGAGAGGTGGGTCGACAGCGGTAGAGCAGCCACAAGCACCTGTTGCTGAGGAACAAGTTATCCGTGTTGAGGGCACGGAGTTGCAATTTGTATTAGAGGGAAATGTTACGCAGCAGAAAAGTATTGTTGTAGAAGGTAAGGATGGATCTGAAGAGCCAGTTCCTCAGACTGGTGAGGAGGTGCCCAGTACAAGTGCTGGGGTACAGGAGGGGGTTCATGTGGAGCTAGGCTTCCAGGTGGTGGAGGAGATGCCCACTATGAGTGCTGGGTACAGGAGGGGCTTCCTGTGGAGCTAGGCTTCCAGGTGGTGGAGGAGATGCCCACTATGAGTGCTGGGTACAGGAGGGGGTTCCTGTGGAGCTAGGCTTCCAGGTGGTGGAGGAGATGCCCACTATGAGTAATAGGGTACAGGAGGGGGTTCCTGTGGAGCTATGCTTCCAGGTGGTGGAGGAGATGCCCACTATGAGTAATGGGGTACAGGAGGGGGTTCATGTGGAGCTAGGCTTCCAGGTGGTGGAGGAGATGCCCACTATGAGTAATGGGGTAAAGGGGGTACACCTGGACCCTACTGTTTTGGAGGGGTGTCCATTCTGTGCTGAGTCTGAATCTCTGGCACATCTGTTTTTACTGTGTCCCAGGTTGGTCGGGATGATTCAACTGATCACTGATTGGTTCTCACCGTTGGGAGAGGTTTTCTCTTCCCAACTGTATATATTTGGGACAAAGTACAGGTTCAGTCAAAAGGGTGTAGTTGTGTTGCTTAATTTTGTGTTAGAGGCAGCAAAATTAGCGATAAGGAAGACCCGAAAGAACAGTATTCGGGGACAGGGGTCTGTGGATGTGGTGGGAATGCTGGAGGGAATGTTGGCAGCGAGACTAATGGTTGAGTTTGCCTATTATAAACTTGTCAACAATATTGATCTGTTTTTGAGTATATGGGGTATTCAGAGGCTGTTGTGTTTAATTACTGTGGAGGAGGAATTAGAGTTGTGTTTTTAATTGATGTGTAACTGTGGTTTTGTATGAGTATTTATTGTGTGGTGAGCCCCCAGACCCAATAAAGATAATTTAAAACTCTCTCTCTCTCTCTCTCTCTCTCTCTCTCTCTCTCTCTCTCTCTCTCTCTCTCTCTCTCTCTCTCTCTCTCTCTCTCTCTCTCTCTCTCTCTCTCTCTCTCTCTCTCTCTCTCTCTCTCTCTCTCTCTCTCTCTCTCTCTACCTCTCTCTCTACCTCTCTCTCTCTCTCTCTCTCTCTCTCTCTCTCTCTCTCTCTCTGGAGGGAATCTCTCTCTCTGGTTCTCTCTCTCTCTCTCTCTCTCTCTCTCTTTCTCTCTATCTCTTCTCTGTCTGTTTAATTACTCTCTCTGTTTCTCTCTCTCTCTCTAACTGTGGTTTCTCTCTCTCCCTCTCTACCTCTCTCTACCGCTCTCTCTCAGATTATTAATCTGATCTGTTGAGCTTTTCAGACAGACTTTCTAGCCGAGGATAAAGGTCCAGGTTTCATAACTGTTCTGTTCTGTCCAGCTAAAGCATTAGTCTTAAGCTGCTTTCTCTCTAAGGGCTCATCAATACAATACAACACAATACCATCCTTTGCTACGTGGCTTTGAAGGGCAGGCCTTGGTAACGTTTTATATGGAGGTGATGATGGTGGAGGTGATGATGATGGTAGAGGTGATGATGGTGATGATGGTGGAGGTGATGAAGGCCAACTCTAGAGAGTTGAGGATGAGGACACAACAGGACTAACTAACTAGCCACATCAACCCTGTTTATCCCAACTACAAAGTCTTCACACCAAAGGCACATTCATTATCTTCTCACTTATTTGTGTGTGTGTGTGTGTCTGTTTGCGTTAGCGTGTGTGTGTGTGTGTGTGCATGCATTTGTGTGTGTTTACCCTCTTGATAAGTATTCAGGCAAAGGCAGGTGTTATATCAGCGGGGTATAGCTCTTGTGTGAGAGAGAGAACGACTTGATGTGATAATTGTTTTGGGAGTGAAACAGGCGGAGCTACAATTGAGCTGAAGTAGTATTTGGAAGTGGTTCCTACTCAGGGCCAAGACGGAGCGATAGGTACCGCAGAGACAAACCGCAGCTGCTCACAAGCTGAATCAGTGTGCCGAGTAGAGGGAGCAGCGTACACACACACACACACACACACACACACACACACACACACACACACACACACACACACACACACACACACACACACACACACACACACACACACACACACACACACACACACACACACACACACACGATCAGTGTATCTGCTATGTACGCTGGTCACACACATAGCTATCACTGACAAGAACCAGGCTGTGTGTTTACTGAGAAGCCTCAGGAGGCTCGATGGTGTATAGTGTATAGTCAGCCGGTTCTGAGTGTTAGTCAGCCGGTTCTGAGTGTATAGTCAGCCGGTTCTGAGTGTTAGTCAGCCGGTTCTGAGTGTTAGTCAGCCGGTTCTGAGTGTTAGTCAGCCGGTTCTGAGTGTATAGTCAGCCGGTTCTGAGTGTTAGTCAGCCGGTTCTGAGTGTTAGTCAGCCGGTTCTGAATAGTCAGCCGGTTCTGAGTGTTAGTCAGCCGGTTCTGAGTGTATAGTCAGCCGGTTCTGAGTGTTAGTCAGCCGGTTCTGAGTGTTAGTCAGCCGGTTCTGAGTGTATAGTCAGCCGGTTCTGAGTGTTAGTCAGCCGGTTCTGAATAGTCAGCCGGTTCTGAGTGTTAGTCAGCCGGTTCTGAATAGTCAGCCGGTTCTGAGTGTATAGTCAGCCGGTACTGAGTGTTAGTCAGCCGGTTCTGAGTGTTAGTCAGCCGGTTCTGAATAGTCAGCCGGTTCTGAGTGTTAGTCAGCCGGTTCTGAGTGTTAGTCAGCCGGTTCTGAGTGTTAGTCAGCCGGTTCTGAATAGTCAGCCGGTTCTGAGTGTTAGTCAGCCGGTTCTGAGTGTTAGTCAGCCGGTTCTGAGTGTTAGTCAGCCGGTTCTGAATAGTCAGCCGGTTCTGAGTGTTAGTCAGCCGGTTCTGAGTGTTAGTCAGCCGGTTCTGAGTGTTAGTCAGAACGGTTCTGAGTGTTAGTCAGCCGGTTCTGAGTGTTAGTCAGCCGGTTCTGAGTGTTAGTCAGCCGGTTCTGAGTGTATAGTCAGCCGGTTCTGAGTGTTAGTCAGCCGGTTCTGAGTGTTAGTCAGCCGGTTCTGAGTGTTAGTCAGCCGGTTCTGAATAGTCAGCCGGTTCTGAGTGTTAGTCAGCCGGTTCTGAGTGTTAGTCAGCCGGTTCTGAGTGTTAGTCAGCCGGTTCTGAATAGTCAGCCGGTTCTGAGTGTTAGTCAGCCGGTTCTGAGTGTTAGTCAGCCGGTTCTGAGTGTTAGTCAGCCGGTTCTGAGTGTTAGTCAGCCGGTTCTGAGTGTTAGTCAGCCGGTTCTGAGTGTTAGTCAGCCGGTTCTGAGTGTATAGTCAGCCGGTTCTGAGTGTTAGTCAGCCGGTTCTGAATAGTCAGCCGGTTCTGAGTGTTAGTCAGCCGGTTCTGAGTGTTAGTCAGCCGGTTCTGAATAGTCAGCCGGTTCTGAGTGTTAGTCAGCCGGTTCTGAGTGTTAGTCAGCCGGTTCTGAGTGTTAGTCAGCCGGTTCTGAATAGTCAGCCGGTTCTGAGTGTTAGTCAGCCGGTTCTGAGTGTTAGTCAGCCGGTTCTGAGTGTTAGTCAGCCGGTTCTGAGTGTTAGTCAGCCGGTTCTGAGTGTTAGTCAGCCGGTTCTGAGTGTTAGTCAGCCGGTTCTGAGTGTTAGTCAGCCGGTTCTGAGTGTATAGTCAGCCGGTTCTGAGTGTTAGTCAGCCGGTTCTGAATAGTCAGCCGGTTCTGAGTGTTAGTCAGCCGGTTCTGAGTGTTAGTCAGCCGGTTCTGAGTGTTAGTCAGCCGGTTCTGAGTGTTAGTCAGCCGGTTCTGAGTGTTAGTCAGCCGGTTCTGAGTGTTAGTCAGCCGGTTCTGAGTGTTAGTCAGCCGGTTCTGAGTGTTAGTCAGCCGGTTCTGAATAGTCAGCCGGTTCTGAGTGTTAGTCAGCCGGTTCTGAGTGTTAGTCAGCCGGTTCTGAGTGTTAGTCAGCCGGTTCTGAGTGTTAGTCAGCCGGTTCTGAGTGTTAGTCAGCCGGTTCTGAGTGTATAGTCAGCCGGTTCTGAGTGTATAGTCAGCCGGTTCTGAGTGTTAGTCAGCCGGTTCTGAGTGTTAGTCAGCCGGTTCTGAGTGTATAGTCAGCCGGTTCTGAGTGTTAGTCAGCCGGTTCTGAGTGTCCAGGCCCGCTGTTGATTCAGCTTGTTATTTAAACAGGACTAGTTCCTCTCCTCATGGTCAGATAAAGCCTCCTAAACATACTGTATGTGTGTCTAACATGGAACTCTACTATTATCTATGGGAATGGGTTCTGTCTGTCTGTCTGTCTGTCTGGAACTGTCTACTATTATGTCTGTCTATGTCTGTCTGTCTGTCTGTCTGTCTGTCTGTCTGTCTGTCTGTCTGTCTGTCTGTCTGTCTGTCTGTCTGTCTGTCTGTCTGTCTGTGTCTGTCTGTCTGTCTGTCTGTCTGTCTGTCTGTCTGTCTGTCTGTCTGTCTGTCTGTCTGTCTGTCTGTCTGTCTGTCTGTCTGTCTGTCTGTCTGTCTGTCTGTCTGTCTGTCTGTCTGTCTGTCTGTCTGTCTGTCTGTCTGTCTGTCTGTCTGTCTGTCTGTCTGTCTGTCTGTCTGTCATCAGAAGACATGTTATTCAATTAGAAATCAAACAGGTTGAATCCGTCCAATTCTCCAAAGGACTGAATGAATAGTGCAGCTGAGGGTTAATGGTAGCTAGTGCTGAGCCATGCCCTCTCACTATGTCCCAAACCACACCTCATTCCCTATATGGTGCACTACTTTAGACCAGAGGTCTTATGTGCCCTGGTTGAAAGTAGTGCACTATATAGGGAATGGGGTGTCGTTTGGGAATGGGGTGTCATTTGCCGCTGTGGTTGAGTAAGCTAAGCTAATTAGCGCTAATAAGGAGCAGACTGGAGCACCAGACTCCAGGGCTCCCAGGGAGAGGCGTCTCTCTTTAGCCCAGCCGGGTGCTTCTGTCCCTGGGGTGATGTGGTGGCCTGGTCACACCCTCCCTGAACACCCTGCTAACCACCTCCTCTCACCTTCACTCTCTTAGAGAAGGGTTCTTCAGCTGTCCCAATAGGAGAACCTTTTTTGCTTCCAGGTAGAACTCTTTTGGGTTCCATGTAGAACTCTCTCGGGAAAGGGTTCTACATGGAACCCAGTAGGGTTCTACCTGGAACCAAAAGGGTTCTACCTGGAAACAAGAAAGGGTTCTTTTTTTCCCTATGAGTGCACATAGGTGAGAGACAGTCATACGCCCCAATGGCACCCTGTTCTCTATATGGTGCACTTCTTTATACTAGGTTACACAGGGCTCTGGCCAAAAGTAGTGCACTATATAGGGAGTAGGGTGCCATTTTGGGGCACAGACAGAAACAAGCCTGGGTGGTGACTGGTTAGAGCTACTGGAGATTGGAGGGTGATTAGCGTTGCAGATGAATATAGTAGAAGAGGTGAGATAGGGGTTAAAGACAGACAGACAGACCATCTGTTCAGCTAGTAGTGAGGAGAAACAAGTCGAGGGAGAGATGAGGTTAAACAGGTGGTGCTGAGAGAGAGAGAGAGAGAGTGAGAGTGTGAGAGTGTGTGAGAGAGAGAGAGAGAGAGAGAGAGAGAGAGAGACAGAGAGAGAGAGAGAGAGAGAGAGAGACATTAATCCAGTCTGAGGAGAGAGAGAGAGAGAGAGAGAGAGAGAGAGAGAGAGAGAGAGAGAGAGAGAGAGAGAGAGAGAGAGAGAGAGAGAGAGAGAGAGAGAGAGAGAGAGAGAGAGAGAGAGAGAGAGAGAGAGAGAGAGAGAGAGAGAGAGAGAGAGAGAGAGAGAGAGAGAGAGAGAGAGAGAGAGAGAGAGGGTCATAGTGAGTGTTAGCCAGCCCAGAGAGCCAGATCAACAGCCAGATCAAGGTCCTCAGCCCATCACCATGGTTTCAGAACACACATCTAGGCCAAGACAGAAGGACTATTTTCCTCTCATTCGTTGCCAAGGAAGTGCTTTGGGTGCTTGAGTGAATGACCCACTGAAAACGATTCAATTAACTTGGATGGAAGTTTGTAGTGTTCATTTGGCAGAGAGAGAGAGACAGACAGACAGACAGACAGACAGACAGAACAGGACCTCAAGCTCATCATTAATCTTGAGGCCCTGGGTCTCAACCACACCCTGCGTGATTGTGTCCTGGACTTCCTGACGGGCCGCCGTAGGTAAGAAACAACACCTCCACTTTGCTGATCCTCAACACTGGGGCCCCACAAGGGTGCATGCTTAGCCCCTCCTATACTTCCTGTTCACCCATAACTGTGTTCACGCCTCCAACTCAATCATCAAAACAAAAGAGATGATCGTGGACTTCAGGAAACAGCATAGTTAGCACCCCCTTATCCACATCGACAGGACATCAGTGGAGAAGGTGGAAAGTTTTAAGTTCCTCGGCGTACACATCACGGACAAACTGAAATGGTCCACCCACACCTACAGTGTGGGGAAGAAGGCGCAAAGAAATTTGGCTTGTCACCTAAAACCCTGACAAACTTTTCCATCCTGTCGGGCTGTATCACCGCCTGGTACGTCAACTGCACCGCTCAGAACCGCAGGGCTCTCCAGAGGGTGGTGCGGTCTGCACAACGCATCACCGGGGGCAAACTACCTGCCCTCCAGGACACCTACACCACCCGATGTCACAGGAAGGCCATAAAGATCATCAAGGACAACAACCACCCGAGCCACTGCCTGTTCAGCCCGCTATCATCCAGAAGGCGAGGTCAGTACAGGTGCATCAAAGCTGGGACCGAGAGACTGAAAAACAGCTTCTATCTCAAGGCCATCAGACTGTTAAACAGCCACCACTAACTCAGAGAGGCTGCTGCCTACATTGAGACCCAATCACTGGACACTTTAATAAATTGACCACTAGTCACTTTAAATAATGTTAATATATCTTACATTATTCATCTCATATGTATATACTGTACCATCTATACCATCTACTGCATCTCATATGTATATACTGTACCATCTTTACCATCTACTGCATCTCATATGTATATACTGTACCATCTATACCATCTACTGCATCTCATATGTATATACTGTACCATCTATACCATCTACTGCATCTCATATGTATATACTGTACCATCTATACCATCTACTGCATCTCATATGTATATACTGTACCATCTATACCATCTACTGCATCTCATATGTATATACTGTACCATCTATACCATCTACTGCATCTCATATGTATATACTGTACCATCTATACCATCTACTGCATCTCATATGTATATACTGTACCATCTATACCATCTACTGCATCTCATATGTATATACTGTACCATCTATACCATCTACTGCATCTCATATGTATATACTGTACCATCTATACCATCTACTGCATCTCATATGTATATACTGTACCATCTATACCATCTACTGCACCTTGCCAATGCCGCTTGGCCATCGCTCATCCATATATTTATATCCATATATTTCTATTTAGATATATTTACATATGTACATATTCTTATTCCATCCCTTTACATTGGTGTGTATTAGGTAATTGTTGGGGAATTGTTAGATTTACTTGTTAAATATTACTGCACTGTCAGAACTAGAATCACAAGCATTTCGCTACCATCTCATTAACATCTGCTAAACATGTGTATGTGACCAATATCATTTGATTTGGTACTGTACGGATTAGGAGGGAGACACAACACAAAGCTTCACATGTAGGCTACCTGATTGGACGGGGAAAGGCTTGAACGAGGGGTAACGCCACGTGAGAAAAGGCACCAGGATAGATTCCTCAGAAGTTTATAACCCATAGGGTCCCCTGTGTTTGCTTGTCTTGATTAAAAAGATGGCAGGAGATGCTCATACAGAAGTACACTACATGACACCTGCTCATCGAACATCGCATTCCAAAATCATGGGCATTAATATGGAGTTGGTCCCCCCTTTGTTGCTACAACAGCCACCACTCCTCTGGGAAGGCTTTCCACTAGATGTTGGAACATTGCTGCTATAACAGCCTCAACTCTTCTGGGAAGGCTTTCCACTAGATGTTGGAACATTGTTGCTATAACAGCCTCAACTCTTCTGGGAAGGCTTTCCACCAGATGTTGGAACATTGCTGCTATAACAGCCTCCACTCTTCTGGGAAGGCTTTCCACTAGATGTTGGAACATTGCTGCTATAACAGCCTCCACTCTTCTGGGAAGGCTTTCCACTAGATGTTGGAACATTGCTGCTATAACAGCCTCCACTCTTCTGGGAAGGCTTTCCACTAGATGTTGGAACATTGCTGCTATAACAGCCTCCACTCTTCTGGGAAGGCTTTCCACTAGATGTTGGAACATTGCTGCTATAACAGCCTCCACTCTTCTGGGAAGGCTTTCCACTAGATGTTGGAACATTGCTGCAGGAGACTTGCTTCCATTCAGCCACAAGAGTAATAGTGAGGTCAGGCACTGATGTTGGGGGATTAGGCCTGACTCGCAGTCGCCGTTCCAATTCATCCCAAAGGTGTTCAGTGAGGTTGAAGTCAGGGCTCTGCGCAAGCCAGTCTAGTTCCCATGTGCTCGATTTTATACACCTGTCAGCAACGGGTGTGGCTGAAATAGCCAAATCCACTCATTTGAAGGGGTGTCCACATACTTCTGTACATATAGTGTAGAAAGAACATCTTAGTGTAATGGTTTTCACCAATGATAACACAGTAATAGCATGGCCAAATAGAGAGATATTACTGATGCTCTTCACAAACTGATGCTGGCCACAAACGGATGCAGGCCACAAACTGATGCAGGCCACAAACTGATGCAGGCCACAAACTGATGCTGGCCACAAACTGATGCTGGCCACAAACTGATGCTAGTCACACACTGATGCTGGCCACAAACTGATGCTGGCCACAAACCTCATGGTTTTAACCTGACTTTAACATCTCACTGGGATTGGAGCCAGTTTCAGATTTACAGAAGCTAAAACCTTTTAGGATTTTTATTTATTTTACCTATATTTAACCAGGTAGGCTAGTTGAGAACAAGTTCTCATTTGCAACTGCGACCTGGCCAAGATAAAGCATAGCAGTGTGAACAGACAACACAGAGTTACACATGGAGTAAACAATTAACAAGTCAATAACACAGTAGAAAAAAAGGGGAGTCTATATACATTGTGTGCAAAAGGCATGAGGAGGTAGGCGAATAATTACAATTTTGCAGATTAACACTGGAGTGATAAATGATCAGATGGTTATGTACAGGTAGAGATATTGGTGTGCAAAAGAGCAGAAAAGTAAATAAATAAAAACAGTATGGGGATGAGGTAGATGAAAATGGGTGGGCTATTTACCAATAGACTATGTACAGCTGCAGCGATCGGTTAGCTGCTCAGATAGCAGATGTTTGAAGTTGGTGAGGGAGATAAAAGTCTCCAACTTCAGTGATTTTTGCAATTCGTTCCAGTCACAGGCAGCAGAGTACTGGAACGAAAGGCGGCCAAATGAGGTGTTGGCTTTAGGGATGATCAGTGAGATACACCTGCTGGAGCCCGTGCTACGGATGGGTGTTGCCATCGTGACCAGTGAACTGAGATAAGGCGGAGCTTTACCTAGCATGGACTTGTAGATGACCTGGAGCCAGTGGGTCTGGCGATGAATATGTAGCGAGGGCCAGCCGACTAGAGCATACAAGTCGCAGTGGTGGGTAGTATAAGGTGCTTTCGTGACCAAATGGATAACCCACCAATGAAAACCGCTGCAGAATGGAATGCAAACTGGCATAATGTAATAGGAATCTAACTGTCATAATGTAATAGGAATCTAACTGTCGTAATGTAATAGGAATCTAACTGTCGTAATGTAATAGGAATCTAACTGTCATAATGTAATAGGAATCTAACTGTCATAATGTAATAGGAATCTAACTGTCGTAATGTAATAGGAATCTAACTGTCGTAATGTAATAGGAATCTAACTGTCATAATGTAATAGGAATCTAACTGGCATAATGTAATAGGAATCTAACTGTCATAATGTAATAGGAATCTAACTGTCATAATGTAATAGGAATCTAACTGTCATAATGTAATAGGAATCTAACTGTCATAATGTAATAGGAATCTAACTGTCATAATGTAATAGGAATCTAACTGTCATAATGTAATAGGAATCTAACTGGCATAATGTAATAGGAATCTAACTGGCATAATGTAATAGGAATCTAACTGTCATAATGTAATAGGAATCTAACTGTCGTAATGTAATAGGAATCTAACTGTCGTAATGTAATAGGAATCTAACAGTCATAATGTAATAGGAATCTAACTGGCATAATGTAATAGTAATCTAACTGTCATAATGTAATAGGAATCTAACTGTCATAATGTAATAGGAATCTAACTGTCGTAATGTAATAGGAATCTAACTGTCATAATGTAATAGGAATCTAACTGTCGTAATGTAATAGGAATCTAACTGTCATAATGTAATAGGAATCTGTCGTAATGTAATAGGAATCTAACTGTCGTAATGTAATAGGAATCTAATAGGAATCTAACTGTCATAATGTAATAGGAATCTGTCATAATGTAATAGGAATCTAACTGTCATAATGTAATAGGAATCTAACTGTCATAATGTAATAGGAATCTAACTGTCGTAATGTAATAGGAATCTAACTGTCGTAATGTAATAGGAATCTAACTGTCGTAATGTAATAGGAATCTAACTGTCATAATGTAATAGGAATCTAACTGTCATAATGTAATAGGAATCTAACTGTCATAATGTAATAGGAATCTAACTGTCATAATGTAATAGGAATCTAACTGTCATAATGTTAATAGGAATCTAACTGTCATAATTTAATAGGAATCTAACTGTCATAATTTAGGAATCTAACTGGAATCTATCTGTCGTAATGTAATAGGAATCTAACTGTCATAATGTAATAGGAATCTAACTGTCGTAATGTAATAGGAATCTAACTGTCATAATGTAATAGGAATCTAACTGTCGTAATGTAATAGGAATCTAACTGTCATAATGTAATAGGAATCTAACTGTCATAATGTAATAGGAATCTGTCATAATGTAATAGGAATCTAACTGTCATAATGTAATAGGAATCTAACTGTCATAATGTAATAGGAATCTAACTGTCATAATGTAATAGGAATCTAACTGTCATAATGTAGTAGGAATCTAACTGTCATAATGTAGTAGGAATCTAACTGTCATAATGTAATAGGAATCTAACTGTCATAATGTAATAGGAATCTAACTGTCATAATGTAATAGGAATCTAACTGTCATAATGTAGTAGGAATCTAACTGTCATAATGTAATAGGAATCTAACTGTCATAATTTAATAGGAATCTAACTGTCATAATGTAATAGGAATCTAACTGTCATAATTTAATAGGAATCTAACTGTCATAATGTAATAGGAATCTAACTGTCATAATGTAATAGGAATCTAACTGTCATAATGTAATAGGAATCTAACTGTCATAATGTAGTAGGAATCTAACTGTCATAATGTAGTAGGAATCTAACTGTCATAATGTAGTAGGAATCTAACTGTCATAATGTAATAGGAATCTAACTGTCATAATGTAATAGGAATCTAACTGTCATAATTTAATAGGAATCTAACTGTCATAATGTAATAGGAATCTAACTGTCATAATTTAATAGGAATCTATCTGTCGTAATGTAATAGGAATCTAACTGTCATAATGTAATAGGAATCTAACTGTCATAATGTAATAGGAATCTGTCATAATGTAATAGGAATCTGTCATAATGTAATAGGAATCTAACTGTCATAATGTAATAGGAATCTAACTGTCATAATGTAATAGGAATCTAACTGTCATAATGTAGTAGGAATCTAACTGTCATAATGTAATAGGAATCTAACTGTCATAATGTAATAGGAATCTGTCATAATGTAATAGGAATCTAACTGTCATAATGTAATAGGAATCTAACTGTCATAATGTAATAGGAATCTAACTGTCATAATGTAGTAGGAATCTAACTGTCATAATGTAGTAGGAATCTAACTGTCATAATGTAATAGGAATCTAACTGTCATAATTTAATAGGAATCTAACTGTCGTAATGTAATAGGAATCTAACTGTCGTAATGTAATAGGAATCTAACTGTCGTAATGTAATAGGAATCTAACTGTCGTAATGTAATAGGAATCTAACTGTCGTAATGTAGTAGGAATCTAACTGTCTAACTGTAATGTAATAGGAATCTAACTGTCGTAATGTAATAGGAATCTAACTGTCGTAATGTAATAGGAATCTAACTGTCGTAATGTAATAGGAATCTAACTGTCATAATGTAATAGGAATCTAACTGTCATAATGTAATAGGAATCTAACTGTCGTAATGTAATAGGAATCTGTCATAATGTAATAGGAATCTAACTGTCGTAATGTAATAGGAATCTAACTGTCGTAATGTAATAGGAATCTGTCATAATGTAATAGGAATCTAACTGTCGTAATGTAATAGGAATCTAACTGTCATAATGTAATAGGAATCTGTCATAATGTAATAGGAATCTACCTGTCATAATGTGATAGGAATCTACCTGTCATAATGTAATAGGAATCTACCTGTCATGTTCCCCAAAATGAAAAAGAACTGCAATAGAAACATTGGTTCAGTCAAATTGCCCACGAGGATATGATGTGTCATGTGTTTCAGTCATATTACAACGACCGTGTTTCTCTATACATGAACCAGACATAACCAGACATGACCTGGAATATTACATAAACAGACGAGCACAAGGGATTACGTGTGTGTGTGTCTGTGTGTGTGTGTGTGTGTGTGTGTGTGTGTGTGTGTGTGTGTGTTTGTGTGTGTGTGTGTGTGTGTGTGTGTGGAATGTGTGTGTGTGTGTGTGTGTGTGTGTGTGTGTGTGTGTGTGTGTGTGTGTGTGTGTGTGTGTGTGTGTGTGTGGGTTTATGACGGATCGAGAGGATAAGAGAGTTGGGGGGGGGAATGAGATCAGAGATAATGTGCTGTAACTGTCCCCATAGACAGCAATGCCATGAGATCAGAGATAATGTACTGTAACTGTCCCCATAGACAGCAATGCCATGAGATCAGAGATAATGTACTGTAACTGTCCCCATAGACAGCAATGCCAATGCGATCAGAGATAATGTACTGTAACTGTCCCCATAGACAGCAATGCCATGAGATCAGAGATAATGTACTGTAACTGTCCCCATAGACAGCAATGCCATGAGATCAGAGATAATGTACTGTAACTGTCCCCATAGACAGCAATGCCATGAGATCAGAGATAATGTACTGTAACTGTCCCCATAGACAGCAATGCCATGAGATCAGAGATAATGTACTGTAACTGTCCCCATAGACAGCAATGCCATGAGATCAGAGATAATGTACTGTAACTGTCCCCATAGACAGCAATGCCATGAGATCAGAGATAATGTACTGTAACTGTCCCCATAGACAGCAATGCCATGAGATCAGAGATAATGTACTGTAACTGTCCTCATAGACAGCAATGCCATGCGATCAGAGATAATGTACTGTAACTGTCCCCATAGACAGCAATGCCATGCGATCAGAGATAATGTACTGTAACTGTCCCCATAGACAGCAATGCCATGAGATCAGAGATAATGTACTGTAACTGTCCCCATAGACAGCAATGCCATGAGATCAGAGATAATGTATTGTAACTGTCCCCATAGACAGCAATGCCATGAGATCAGAGATAATGTACTGTAACTGTCCCCATAGACAGCAATGCCATGAGATCAGAGATAATGTACTGTAACTGTCCTCATAGACAGCAATGCCATGAGATCAGAGATAATGTACTGTAACTGTCCCCATAGACAGCAATGCCATGAGATCAGAGATAATGTACTGTAACTGTCCCCATAGACAGCAATGCCATGAGATCAGAGATAATGTACTGTAACTGTCCCCATAGACAGCAATGCCATGAGATCAGAGATAATGTACTGTAACTGTCCTCATAGACAGCAATGCCAATGCGATCAGAGAGTATAAGGTGTAACATTAACAGAGGACTGTCCAAGGCCCTGCCACATGAAACTGGGCCAGTTTGGACCGGCTGTTGGCTTCGTCCTGATCTACGTCGCTGAGGTATAAAAGAACTGGAGACTGGGTCCAAGATGTCCGACCGATGTTTTCAACGTAATCTGCTCACGTTCTCATACACCGATTCATGGAGCGTCTATAGCCGGATTGTATCTGGATTCACGTGCACGCTGTCCCTCGGTGTCGACAGGGAGCAGAGCTCCATCCATAAACATGATTGACATTTGATTCATATAAAATTGTTAGTATCTTCAGTTGTGAGTGATGACAAAAACATTGGCCTCAGCTACAATTATTTGAATAGATTTATTTTTGCGCACAAAAGTTATGACTAAAGTCTTTTACTATGAATTTTCAAATCTGACTTCTCTATGTGGCCGTCAATGTAAATTGTCTTTCTGGGGTCGGGCGTCAGTTAAACTGCAGTACAATCAAGACCGAATCAAGACCAAGACCGTAGGAGCAGTGGAAACCGAATCAAGACGGTAGGAGCAGTGGAAACCGAATCAAGACCATAGGAGCAGTGGAAACCGAATCAAGACCGTAGGAGCAGTGGAAACCGAATCAAGACCGTAGGAGCAGTGGAAACCGAATCAAGACCGTAGGAGCAGTGGAAACCGAATCAAGACCGTAGGAGCAGTGGAAACCGAATCAAGACCGTAGGAGCAGTGGAAACCGAATCAAGACCGTAGGAGCAGTGGAAACCGAATCAAGACCGTAGGAGCAGTGGAAACCGAATCAAGACCGTAGGAGCAGTGGAAACCGAATCAAGACCGTAGGAGCAGTGGAAACCGAATCAAGACCGTAGGAGCAGTGGAAACCGAATCAAGACCGTAGGAGCAGTGGAAACCGAATCAAGACCGTAGGAGCAGTGGAAACCGAATCAAGACCGTAGGAGCAGTGGAAACCGAATCAAGACCGTAGGAGCAGTGGAAACCGAATCAAGACCGTAGGAGCAGTGGAAACCGAATCAAGACCGTAGGAGCAGTGGAAACCGAATCAAGACCCTAGGTGTCATGTTTTGTCATTTATTATCTTGTCTTGTCCCTGTGCTTCCCATTCTATTCGTTTCCCTCTGCTGGTCTTATTAGGTTCTTTCCCTCTTTCTATCCCTCTCTCTCCCCCTCCCTCTCTCACTCTCTCGCTCTCTCTTCTCTCTATCGTTCCGTTCCTGCTCCCAGCTGTTCCTATTCCCCTAATCAATCATTTAGTCTTCCCACACCTGTTCCCGATCCTTTCCCCTGATTAGAGTCCCTATTTCTTCCTTTGTGTTCCGTTCCTGTCCTGTCGGTTCCTTGTCTAGAATTCACCGTGCTGTGTTTGTGTATCGCCCTGTCGTGTCGTGTTTTCCTCAGATGCTGCGTGGTGAGCAGGTCTGAGTCTGTCTGGTTCAAGTGCCTTCCCGAGGCAACCTGCTGTTCACCTGCTGTTCAAGATCGAGTCTCCAGTTTGTCCTCGTCATTTCGAGTGAAAGTTGTGTTTTTTGTTTGTATTTACTTTACTGGATTAAAGACTCTGTTTTCGCCAAGTCGCTTTTGGGTCCTCTTTCACCTGCATGACAGAAGGAACCGACCAAGGAATGGACCCAGCGACTTCAGACGCTCGTTACACTGCCGTCGAGATCCAAGGAGCCATGCTCGGCAGACACGAGCAGGAATTGTCTGCTGCTCGCCATGCCGTGGAGAACCTGGCCGCTCAGGTTTCCGACCTCTCTGGACAGTTCCAGAGTCTACGTCTCGTGCCACCTGTTACTTCCTGGCCTGCCGAGCCTCAGAACCTAGGGTTAATAACCCACCTTGCTACTCCGGGCAGCCCACTGAGTGCCGCTCCTTTCTCACGCAGTGTGATTGTGTTCTCTCTCCAACCCAACACATACTCTAGAGAGAGAGCTCGGGTTGCTTACGTCATTTCACTCCTTACTGGCCGGGCTCGAGAATGGGGCACAGCTATCTGGGAGGCAAGGGCTGATTGCTCTAACAAGTTCCAGAACTTTAAAGAGGAGATGATTCGGGTTTTTGACCGTTCAGTTTTGGTAGGGAGGCTTCTAGGGCCCTGGCTTCCTTATGCCAAGGTGAACGGTCCATAACGGATTATTCTATTGAGTTTCGCACTCTTGCTGCCTCTAGTGAGTGGAACGAGCCGGCGCTGCTCGCTCGTTTCTGGAGGGACTCCACGCAGTGGTTAAGGATGAGATTCTCTCCCGGGAGGTTCCTTCAGATGTGGACTCTTTGATTGCTCTCGCCATCCGCATAGAACGACGGGTAGATCTTCGTCACCGGGCTCGTGGAAGAGCTCGCATCAACGGTGTTTCCCTGCTCCGCATCGCAACCATCTCCCTCCTCTGGCTCAGGGTCTGAGCCCATGCAGCTGGGAGGGATTCGCATCTCGACTAAGGAGAGGGAACGGAGGATCACCAACCGCCTGTGCCTCTATTGCGGAGTTGCTGGACATTTTGTTAATTCATGTCCAGTAAAAGCCAGAGCTCATCTGTAAGCGGAGGGCTACAGGTGAGCGCAACTACTCAAGTCTCTCCATCAAGATCCTGTACTACTTTGTCGGTCCATCTACGCTGGACCGGTTCGGGTGCTACATGTAGTGCCTTGATAGACTCTGGGGCTGAGGGTTGTTTCATGGACGAAGCATGGGTTCGGAAACGTGACATTCCTTTCAGAGAGTTAGAGAAGCCTACGCCCATGTTCGCCTTAGATGGTAGTCATCTTCCCAGTATCAGATTTGAGACACTACCTTTAACCCTCACAGTATCTGGTAACCACAGTGAGACTATTTCTTTTTTGATTTTTCGTTCACCGTTTACACCTGTTGTTTTGGGTCATCCTGGCTAGTATGTCATAATCCTTCTATTAATTGGTCTAGTAATTCTATCCTATCCTGGAACGTTTCTTGTCATGTGAAGTGTTTAATGTCTGCCATCCCTCCCGTTTCTTCTGTCCCTACTTCTCAGGAGGAACCTGGCGATTTGACAGGAGTGCCGGAGGAATATCATGATCTGCGCACGGTCTTCAGTCGGTCCCGAGCCAACTCCCTTCCTCCTCACCGGTCGTATGATTATAGTATTGATCTCCTTCCGGGGACCACTCCTCCTCGGGGTAGACTATACTCTCTGTCGGCTCCCGAACGTAAGGCTCTCGAGGATTATTTGTCTGTGTCTCTTGGCGCCGGTACCATAGTGCCTTCTTCCTCTCCGGCCGGGGCGGGGTTCTTTTTGTTAAGAAGAAGGACGGTACTCTGCGCCCCTGCGTGGATTATCGAGGGCTGAATGACATAACGGTTAAGAATCGTTATCCGCTTCCCCTTATGTCATCAGCCTTCGAGATTCTGCAGGGAGCCAGGTGCTTTACTAAGTTGGACCTTCGTAACGCTTACCATCTCGTGCGCATCAGAGAGGGGGACGAGTGGAAAACGGCGTTTAACACTCCGTTAGGGCATTTTGAGTACCGGGTTCTGCCGTTTGGTCTCGCCAATGCGCCAGCTGTTTTTCAGGCATTAGTTAATGATGTTCTGAGAGACATGCTGAACATCTTTGTTTTTGTCTATCTTGACGATATCCTGATTTTTCTCCGTCACTCGAGATTCATGTTCAGCACGTTCGACGTGTTCTACAGCGCCTTTTAGAGAATTGTCTCTACGTAAAGTCTGAGAAGTGCTCTTTTTCATGTCTCCTCCGTTACTTTTCTCGGTTCCGTTATTTCCGCTGAAGGCATTCAGATGGATTCCGCTAAGGTCCAAGCTGTCAGTGATTGGCCCGTTCCAAGGTCACGTGTCGAGTTGCAGCGCTTTTTAGGTTTCTTGCTAATTTCTATCGGCGTTTCATTCGTAATTTCGGTCAAGTTGCTGCCCCTCTCACAGCTCTTACTTCTGTCAAGACGTGTTTTAAGTGGTCCGGTTCCGCCAGGAGCTTTTGATCTTCTAAAAGAACGTTTTACGTCCGCTCCTATCCTCGTTACTCTGACGTCACTAGACAATTCATTGTCGAGGTTGACGCTTCAGAGGTGGCGTGGGAGCCATTCTATCCCAGCGCTTCCAGTCTGACGATAAGGTTCATCCTTGCGCTTATTTTCTCATCGCCTGTCGCCATCTGAGCGCAACTATGATGTGGGTAACCGTGAACTGCTCGCCATCCGCTTGGCCCTAGGCGAATGGCGACAGTGGTTGGAGGGGGCGACCGTTCCTTTTGTCGTTTGGACAGACCATAAGAACCTTGAGTACATCCGTTCTGCCAAACGACTTAATGCCCGTCAAGCTCGTTGGCGTTGTTTTTCGCTCGTTTCGAGTTTGTGATTTCTTACGTCCGGGTAGCAAGAACACCAAGCCTGATGCCTTATCCCGTCTGTTTAGTTCTTCTGTGGCTTCTACTGATCCCGAGGGATTCTTCCTTATGGGCGTGTTGTCGGGTTAACAGTCTGGGGAATTGAAAGACAGGTTAAGCAAGCACTCACGCACACTGCGTCGCCGCGCTGTCCTAGTAACCTCCTTTTCGTTCCTGTTTCCACTCGTCTGGCTGTTCTTCAGTGGGCTCACTCTGCCAAGTTAGCTGGTCATCCCGGTGTTCGAGGCACTCTTGCGTCTATTCGCCAGCGCTTTTGGTGGCCGACTCAGGAGCGTGACACGCGCCGTTTCGTGGCTGCTTGTTCGGACTGCGCGCAGACTAAGTCGGGTAACTCTCCTCCTGCCGGTCGTCTCAGACCGCTCCCCATTCCTTCCTCGACCATGGTCTCACATCGCCTAGACTTCATTACCGGTCTGCCTTTGTCTGCGGGGAAGACTGTGATTCTTACGGTTGTCGATAGGTTCTCTAAGGCGGCACATTTCATTCCCCTCGCTAAACTTCCTTCCGCTAAGGAGACGGCACAAATCATTATCGAGAATGTATTCAGAATTCATGGCCTCCCGTTAGGACGCCGTTTCAGACAGAGGCCCGCAATTCACGTCACAGTTTTGGAGGGGAGTTCTGTCGTTTGATTGGTGCGTCCGTCAGTCTCTCTTCCGGTTTCATCCCCAGTCTAACGGTCAAGCAGAAGAGGGCCAATCAGACGATTGGTCGCATACTACGCAGCCTTTCTTTCAGAAACCCTGCGTCTTGGGCAGAACAGCTCCCTGGGCAGAATACGCTCACAATTCGCTTCCTTCGTCTGCTACCGGGTTATCTCCGTTTCAGAGTAGTCTGGGTTACCAGCCTCCTCTGTTCTCATCCCAGCTTGCCGGAGTCAGCGTTCCCTCCGCTCAAGCGTTTGTCCAACGTTGTGAGCGCCCTGGAAGGAGGGTGAGGTCTGCACTTTGCCGTTACAGGGCACAGACTGTGAGAGCCGCCAATAAACGCAGGATTAAGAGTCCAAGGTATTGTTGCGGCCAGAGAGGGGCTTTCCACTCGCAACCTTCCTCTTTACGACAGCTTCTCGTAAGTTGACTCCCGGTTCATTGGTCCGTTCCGTGTCTCCCAGGTCGTCAATCCTGTGGCTGTGTGCGACTGCTTCTTCCGCGACATCTTCGTCGCGTCCATCCTGTCTTCCATGTCTCCTGTGTCAAGCCCTTTCTTCGCACCCCCGTTCGTCTTCCCTCCCCCTCCCGTCCTGTCGAGAGCGCACCTGTTACAAGGTACATAAGATCATGGACATGCTTCTCGGGGACGGGGTCACCAATACTTAGTGGATTGGGAGGTTACGGTCCTGAGGAGAGGAGTTGGGTTCCGTCTCGGGACGTGCTGGACCGTTCACTCATTGATGATTTCCTCCGTTGCATGATTCCTCCTCGAGTGCGCCCAGAGGCGCCGGTGAGTGGGGGGTACTGTCATGTTTTGTCATTTATTATCTTGTCTTGTCCCTGTGCTTCCCATTCTATTCGTTTCCCTCTGCTGGTCTTATTAGGTTCTTTCCCTCTTTCTATCCCTCTCTCTCCCCCTCCCTCTCTCACTCTCTCGCTCTCTCTTCTCTCTGTCGTTCCGTTTCTCTCCCAGCTGTTCCTATTCCCTAATCAATCATTTAGTCTTCCCACACCTGTTCCCGATCTTTCCCTGATTAAGTCCCTATTTCTTCCTTTGTGTTCCGTTCCTGTCCTGTCGGTTCCTTGTCTAGAATTCACCGTGCTGTGTTTGTGTATCGCCCTGTCGTGTAGTGTTTTCCTCCAGATGCTGCGTGGTGAGCAGGTGTCTGAGTCTGTCTGGTTCAAGTGCCTTCGAGGCAACCTGCTGTTCACCTGCTGTTCAAGATCGAGTCTCAGTTTGTCCTCGTCATTTCGAGTGAAAGTTGTGTTTTTGTTTGTATTTACTTTACTGGATTAAAGACTCTGTTTTCGCCAAGTCGCTTTTGGGTCCTCTTTCACCTGCATGACACTAGG